>NW_008652021.1:50267-50609 GCF_000695815.1 Acanthisitta chloris
TTGTTACTAGATCATGGCACTAAGTGCCACATCTAGTCTCATCCTGAAAACCTCCAGGGATGGTGAATCCACCACCTCCCTGGGCAGCCCATACACTTCAAACCAAACTTTTGAGCAGGCCAAATTCTGCTCTTCAGAAGTCCAGGGTAGAAGTTTTATTGATGGCCCTTCTTGCATCCCTGAGTATCAAAAACTATAATTTCATGGTTGCTATGCCCCAAATCGTTTCCAACCACCACATCTCTCGCAAGTCCTTCTCTGTTTGCAAACAGCAGGTCTAGAAGGGCCCCACCCTGATAGGCTCACCTACCAACCGAAGTAGAAAATTATCCTCTATGCACT
>NW_008652022.1:0-6439 GCF_000695815.1 Acanthisitta chloris
TATATATATATATATATATATGTTCTTTTTTTCTGTTGGAAATATCAACTAATACAATTAATAGGTGGCCAGTGTATGGTCAGAGCACCTGCAACTGTTGTCACCCATCCCATGTCCCCCACTGTCACTCTGTCACCCCCACACCATGTCAGCAAACAAAGAGATTAGTGCTCAGTGGTCACAAGTTACCTAACTCTTTGTAATTAGTGTTATATCCTCTATTGATTAGTGATTCTTTCGCTTCTTATGCTAATTAGTTGCTTTTAAGTCGATGGTTTCTTGGGGGTCTCCCATGGGGGTTTTGGATGGTCTCTGGTGGTTCCTTGTGGTTGTTGGAATGAATTTCCCCAGGAAGGCTCTTTGTGCACAACTAGGAGATGCTTTTGAAGAGACAAATGGACTAAAGATATATATATATATATATATATATGTTCTTTTTTTCTGTTGGAAATATCAACTAATACAATTAATAGGTGGCCAGTGTATGGTCAGAGCACCTGCAACTGTTGTCACCCATCCCATGTCCCCCACTGTCACTCTGTCACCCCCACACCATGTCAGCAAACAAAGAGATTAGTGCTCAGTGGTCACAAGTTACCTAACTCTTTGTAATTAGTGTTATATCCTCTATTGATTAGTGATTCTTTCGCTTCTTATGCTAATTAGTTGCTTTTAAGTCGATGGTTTCTTGGGGGTCTCCCATGGGGGTTTTGGATGGTCTCTGGTGGTCCCTTGTGGTTGTTGAAATGATGTCCATTAGTGTCCTGTCCAGGAACTCTGAATCTTCCTTCCATGCATGGTCTTGGTTTAGTTCATTACCTGGTTTGCAGATTATAAATTTCCTTATCTTGGTCTTGGTTGACTTCTGCTGGCTCCTCTGCACTGCTCCAGGATAAGCTAGCTGGTCACAGGTGGGAGAATTTATGTCCTTGGGTTCATTCTTGTCCCTTACAACTCCTCCTCCTTTGGAATTCATTCAGACAGTTAGTCTTAGCCAGGTTCTTTTAGCTCCCTTGCTAATTCTGCACCAATGGACACTGCTCTGCTAACTCTGGAACTTCATGAAGAACTTTGAGAGTAACATAACTCTTTGAAAGCAATATATGTCAAGAGAAGGGTGCAAGTGGTCCAAAGCGGTCAACAATGTCATCTAAGGCATGTTGTTTTCCTTTCTGTACATTCTAGGATCACATAAAGCAGTTAATTCCTGCAAAGCCACAGAAGGGAGTTCAATATGTGATTCCAAAGGGTTACCCTAGACACAGGGAGCTGTGCTCTTAGATCCCCTGATATCACCATGTCCCCCTTCCCTGCCCACCTTGAAGATGCTGTCCTGGTCCTGTGGCCCTGGGGGTGCCTGGTGACATGTCCCCAGGGGATGAGGAAGCAGTGCCACTTGGAGTTGAACAAGTGCAGCCCTGGGAAGCACCTGCTGCTCACCTGGGCCACCAGCAAGGGCTGGAGGTGGTCCATGGCCTGGGAACATCCCCCCAGGCTGTCACCCTGGAGTCCAGGAGAGGTCACTCTTGTCACCTGAGGTCTGTGTGTCCCTCCCCGTGGAGGTTGGGGGGCTTCACCCCTACCCTGACAGCAGAAACTGTGGTGGCTTTGGGGAAACAAAAGTGAAGATGAGAAGGGGAAGGGACAGAGAGGACACCAAGGATGGAGGACACTGTGGACAGGAGACAGAGTAGAACAGGGGAGACACAAGGAGCAGGGGAGGATGTCATGGTTTAGCCCCAGGGAGCAGCCAAGACCCAGCAGTCACTCACAATCCTTCCTTTCTCCCCACTCTAGGGGAATGGGAAGGAGAAATAGAAGTGCGATAGGTCGAGGTAAGAACAGTTTCATAATTGAGGATAAAATGAGATAAAATGCTACTGTTATAAAAAGCAAAGAATAGTCACCACCATGGATCCCACAGCATCCTGTAGATCTGTCTACTTCGGTGGGGGGAGATCTCTCGCCTGGGGGCATCACCATCCTCTCTTGAATGAAAAGAAGCTTTTGTTGGGGGAAGCAGAGCCTGGAGTGTCCTACAGAGCCCGGGAGCAGGAACATGCCATTCCTTCCTCTTACCACTGCCCCTCTGCCAGGGTTTGGTTCTCAGTAGGTCATGCTCGTGCTGCCAGGGGGACAGGAATGCTGCCTAGGTAGGTCAGCAGAGCCTTGCTCAAAATCCTTACAACTTGTCTGGTTTAATAGAGTGTTTTAATATTTTTCTGTGTGTCAAAGTTTTGGCTGATCAGTCAGGAACTCTGTGCTGTTTTCTGCACTGGGTGTGGAAGTCACGGAATCCTTTAGGCTGGAAAAGCCCTCTGAGATCATGGAGTCCTACCTTTAACCCAGCACTGCCAAGGCCACCACTAACCATGTCCCAAAGTGCCACATCTACACAGCTTTTCAGTCCCTCCAGGATGGTGACTCCATCACTCCCCTGGGCAGTCTGTTCCAGGGCTCAACTTTTCCTCTTTTCCTCCTTTTTTCCTTCATTCCAGACCATTGGTACAAGTCACTGGTGCACACAAGTCAGGTGATCGGATCACCAATATTCCAGTTTGGTTAAAGCAAATCTCAACCTTTGCTGTGTTTTGTTGCTTTCCAATTATAACTGTGCTTTACACAGCTTGGTTAGCAACCCATTTGGCTGCTACTGGTGTTTATACCATCTGAAGATAAGAAAAACAAAGGAAATTATGTTTATTTACAGCTGCTGGTGCTGAACACAGTTTATCAGTAGTCTTTGTCCCGAAGCCTATTGTCACTCAGTTCCAGTCTCCTGAGATTTTGCCACCTCAGTAATGCTGCAGGAGATTACAGTAATTAGCCCAGTCTTCCAGGGAAAGCTGTTCAGCCTTCTGGAACAGCTTGACCAAAGTTTGGATCAGTGATGTTACCACCCTGGGATGGAAGGAGATTGCTAAGGTACTTTATCATCAATGACCAAATGAGCCTGACAGAGGAATGAAATTATATGGAAAGAAACTGTCCTAATTACCACATTCCTTCTACTGTAGGACCAATTCCAAGGACAGGTCCTCACCAAGCCTTCATCAGCATGATTCCTTTGGCTTTTCCAGCAGATCTACATCAAGTGATAAGAGAGGGTTGACCTTTCGTACAGTGTGACTTGAAAGTAAAGCAAAGCTACATCACACCAGTGACAGTTGCTCAGGCTGCAACATTTCCAAGTGCATTCCTACTCTGGAGCTACCTGAAGATGCATCTTCACCTTGGAATTTAATTTGAAATGTTATATATATGTATGTAAATCATATAGATGTGCGGGTGTTAATTGTGTGATCGATACTAGAAATAGCTGCATTTTGCTCCTTACAAGGATTTCTCAGCACAGAGCCAAAGGCATCATTGTCCATGATGTGTGTTTCCTGCATACTAATTATGTGACAAAGAGTGGGAATGGTGTTCAGGCTTATTTATAGAGATGCCCTGAGGCAAATCAAGGGACAACATCAAACCAAGTAACCCAGAGCAAGTAATCAGCCTGCAGATAAACACCCTGTGTGGCTGTTTACCCCCGATGCAGACTGCTCTGAGCAGCACTGGGTAGTGCTGGAGATTAGCATCCAAATATAGTTTTAGCTTGGGAATTTTTTCCCCATTCCCAGGTTCCTCATTAATTTTGAGTCCTGACTGAAATGTTGTTGAAAATGATAGTTTCCTCTGCAGAAATGTTTCAGCAGGGTGGAAAGTACTTTTTGTGCTGTTCTGTCTTACTCTTTTTTGTTCTCCCTATCTATAAGCAAAAGCAACTTTTTCAGTGAAAAATAGACATTTTTGTGATCTGCTAAGATGCCTCATTAAGTGTTGTATTGACAAGCCATTTTCCACCTGAAAAAGTTTCCGTGGGCATTTTTTATGAGCACAGAGAGATATTTTCACTGCAAGTTGCCTAAAACACTCCTGAGTTTCTATGGGAAGTGAGTTGATGATCTGATTCCTCTCAGGGTACAAATCCCCATCCCAAGCACTGACAATTCACTTCTCCCCAGGCACCTAAAGCCTCACAGCTCAGACTGGTGTTCTCTAGAAGTGTCAGGCTTGAGGCAGGGGTAGGAAGCCAATTATTTTGGGTTCTGTTCTGAGAAGTGCTTATTTCTGTCTGTCAGTTTGTACCACTCCTGGTGCCTGGAACAAGCAGCAATAGGTTGTTTACTGCAATGATTATTATCATTATGTATATATATTTCACTCTTGATACTGGGGAATTAATATGTTTAATTTTTGCTAAATGGAATAAATTATTTGAGCACAATTCAGAGTAAAAGTTCAGGCAAGGTCTAAAGGTATTTGACTTTCCATTAGAGTAAATTGTGCTCATTGCAGGGGAGTTGGACTAGATGACCTTTAAAATTCCTTCCAACCCAAACTATTCCATGATTCTGATTTGTGTAGGAGTTTCTAGAGCTATGGAGGGATGAACCCCAAACCTAGTAGTGAATTGTGTCCCTATAGAGGGATGTTTATTTTGAGCATCCCAAGGTCACTTCACCTCCATGAGATTGATAGCTCAGGATCCTGCTGTGGCTGCTACAAAACACTCCTGTAAGTTCTGGTGTTTTAGGAATGAACCAAAGTGTTGTCACACCTGTTGCTAGAGATATAATACAAAATTCATGTGGAGTACTGTTAAACTTACAGAGAGTATGAGAGATGTCTAGAACACTCACTTTTTAAAGTTTGTTGAGGCTCTGGTTGGTTCTTTCAGAAAGCATAAGGTAAGAACACACAGCATGAGGATTCATTTAGTTCTTAATTTTGTTTACTTCTTAATATTGATTTTATTAAATCATTTTATTATTGACTTAAAACTGCAATGACTTGTGTCCAGTGACAGCACAGAAATCCTGCAGAACTGGAGCCCTGGCACTGCTGCTGGAGCCTAATTAGCTGTCACAGTGCTGGGCCTTGCAGTCTGTCACAGTTAGGGAAAATTGCTGTCATGGGAAAAATGATTAATTCACTTTCATTTGCAAAGTTTAAGTCTTGCTCTTTTTGTCCTGGAGAATGAAGCCGTAATACACTGACACAGAGGTCACTGGACTGTGTGTTAGGTGTCCTTGCATTAATCTTTAGGGTAAATTAGGTGGTGGCTATGTGTGTTAAGAAATATTTTCCATAAGGCAGCCCTTTATACCAGGTAGGTGAGTGCGATGGCTGTGCACAGTCAGTGCTTGACCTGGCTGCTTTGGGATTGGCTTTAATTGATCTCTGTGAGCTCCTGTGCCATTAATTACTCTGAAATAGAGTTTTCTCCTCACCTTTTGCTGTGAGACAAACCTGTCTGTCTTCCACATGCTCTCCTGGCATAGAAAACAGTCCTCACCAAGACTTCGTGATGTGTTGTTTGTGTTGTTCTCCTTGGCAAAATATCAGCTTCTCATTTTTCCTTTGCAAACACAATTCCTGTTAGCATCAGTGAAAAATTACAGGGAGATTCTCCAAAGCCTTGTAAGCCAATGGAAGCTTTTCTTTGACTTAGTTGGATTTTAATTTGTCAGCATGTAAAATAGATAAGAAATCCCTAATTATAATTGACTAATACATTTTAAGACTCTTGCTACCACAGGCTTCTGTAGAAATGGAGTTTATTAGAGCTGGTAAAGCTGCAAGAACTCATTTTCTTCTGGATTGTGTCCTGGGTCAATTAGAAATAAGCTGACTTATCTGTTGGGCTTTGCAGCAGCTCCTGTACCCCAACTGTCTTGTTCTTGAGACTCTCTCATGATGGATCTTCCTCCATCAAAGCTTTTGCAGAACATGAGGGTAGTGAGCTCCCTGCCATGAACAAGGAGGGGACAGACCTCCTTCAGAGGTGTCTGTGTCACTCCACTGCTCTTTTATCCTTCTGTATCAGTGATTATTTAGCAGATGTTTTAATTAAATATATATCCACGTCTGTGTGTATGGAGAGACAGAAATGGGCTACAGTGGGTAAAGAGAGAAAATAATTTACACAGTATTTAAGGCAAGAGAATCCAGACTGCAGCAACATTTCAAATCAGTATATATTACATAGGAAGTTTACCAGGACTTGCACAGCTTCTGTCAGGAAACTTCTGTGTTGTTATTCAGTATCAATGAAACAATATGTGTGATGATGTTTCAATACTAGTTACATGGAAGTTCAGGCTGTTTATGAGACAGTTGGCAAAGCAAAGGGAGAGGAGAAATGTAGCCAGTTTGTTATACTGTAGATATTACAGTAGATACCATAATGTCCTGGATGGTGTGGACAGAGGGAAACCCACCTTCTTCCCACAATTTGGAGAGTAGAGGAAAGAAAGGATGGTGGGAAGTGGAGGATTATGATAAATTGACCTGCATTGTGGTAGGTACATGGAACTTTAGTTTCCTCTTTGTGTGCATTAGTATAACAACACATCTGCTCTCAGAAGTTCCTTACTTTTGTAGACGT
>NW_008652022.1:6449-15426 GCF_000695815.1 Acanthisitta chloris
AAAGAATCCACTGGCAAAACCACAGAGAATGCAGCACTCTGCACATTCTTACAGGATTTCCATATGTTCTGCCTGAAGAAAAATCAGCCAGAAATCCCCTGCAAGCGTCTCCTCCCTCTCCAGCTCCTGGACTACAGTCCCTTCTTCTCGTGGTTGTATCTCGCATACACCAGTGTTTGCTGCGAGAGGCAGGTCGGCAAAATTCGTATTGCTTTAGCCAAGCAGAGAATGCAGCACTCTGCACATTCTTACAGGATTTCCATATGTTCTGCCTGAAGAAAAATCAGCCAGAAATCCCCTGCAAGCGTCTCCTCCCTCTCCAGCTCCTGGACTACAGTCCCTTCTTCTCGTGGTTGTATCTCGCATACACCAGTGTTTGCTGCGAGAGGCAGGTCGGCAAAATTCGTATTGCTTTAGCCAAGCGTTTGTTATGCAGGTCCTTTCCGCCTGGGAATCCTGCAGACCTCATTGGCCCATCCCTGGGCGAGGGATGCTTTCAGCCCAGCTCCTGCGGCATCGCGGGCTGCGTTGCCATGGGGACGGCGATAACGATCCGCGATAAGCGGTGTGCGGAGGGGCAGGGGATGCTCTCGGCAGCCCGAACTGAACCCAGTGCTCATCTCTGCTCAGCCCATCTGCTGCCATCGGCCGCGGCGGGTGAAGCGTGGCCCGGGCTCACACACCGCTGCCTTTAGCGGCGGAGGCAGCTGCACCCCCCCCTGTCTGCGTCCTGCTGGGAGAGGGAAGGGTTGGAGCTGAGGAAGGATGAGCCTAAGCAGCCTTGCTGCCGAGCTTTCTGGTTTTCTATGCCATACCAAGCTCTGCCTGGAGGTGGATGTGTCAAAAAGCTGATGGGGAGGATGGAGCAGGGACACCTTCAGTGAATTTGCAGACAACACTCAGTTGGGTGTGAGTGTGGATCTGCCTGAGGGTAGGAAAGCTCTGCAGAGAGACCTGGACTGACTAGATCCATGGGCTGAGGACAACTGCATGAGGGTCACTAAGGCTCAGTGCTGGTCTTTCCCTTGGGACGCAACAGCCCCATGCAGCTCCAGGCTGGGAGAGGAGTGGCTTGAGAGATGTCAGAAAGGGACTTGGCAGTGCTGGTTGACAGCTCAAAATGAGCAAACAGTGTGTACAGGTGGCCAAGAGGGCCAAGGCATCTTGGCCTGGCTCAAGAAGAGCATGGCAGCAGGACTAGGGCAGTGCTCATCCCCCTGGACTCGGCACTGGGGAGGTCACAGCTCAGTGCTGTTTGGTTTTGGGCCCCTCACTGCAGAAAGGACATTAAAGCACTGGAGAGAGTCCAGGCAAGGGTAATGAGGGCAAAAATGGTCCGGAAAACATGTGGTATGAGGAAGGGCTGAGGGAGTTGGGTTTGTTTAGTGTTGAGGAGAGGCTCAGGGGTGACCTCATGGCTCTCTCCAACTCCCTGACAGGGTTGGGGAGAGATGGGGGATGTCTCTCCTGCCATGGCTGCAGGGAGAGGACTAGAGGGAATGGCCTTGAGCTGAGACAGGGCAGAGTCAGATTGGATTTTAGGAGAAATGTTTTCCCTGTTAGGGTGTTTAGGCACTGGAATAGGGAATTGCCCTGGGAGGTGGTGGCGTCTCCATCCCTGGAGGTGTTAAACAGGCATCTGGAGGATATGGTTTAGAGTTTAGGGGTTATAGCAATGACAGGTTAATGGTTGAACTTGATGATCTTAGGGGTTTCCTCCAACCTTGATGATTCTATGAATAGGACCAGACAAGAGGTATTCTTGCTGTGTGGTGGCAAGGATGAGGCATTGAAGAGGAGGGAAGGTGAGACTGGCTGCCAAAAGGCATAAGGAGATGCCAATAGATGACCCTTTAGTCCAGGAGCTTGTACAGAGGGCAGGTGACAAGCTGGCGTTACATACAGTGCTTGTTGATAGGAGATAATTCTCTTTCCATAAGGTGATTTTAACTGTCCCGTCCCAGGCACATTCTGTGTTTCACCAGTGCTTGGCTGCAGTGTGTGTGCAGGTACAGTGACACTGCTGATGCCGTAGCCTGACATTTAGTGCATCAGGTACAATAGTGTTTCTGAGCATCCAAACATTCCCAGGAGCAATTCTGAGCACAATTATGCATAAAGATTAGGAAGTGCCTGAAATAATGTGTGTATTCTCCAGTGCAAGCCTCTGCTAAAGGAGTTGTGCTATATTTTTCCATGATACCTTTGACTTTTCCAGGGCACAGGCTGGACTTGAGGTACCCTGAGTTTAATAATCAGGGGAGGACAGTGTTCTTGCTTGGGCTGTGTTGAAAATGGGATATCTAAGATGTGGGATCTTGGGGAGAGAGCAGAGATGGCCATTTAGGAAATTGAGTGCTGCCCTGGAGATGTGAGTTCTGACTTTGTTCTTCTCAGAGGTCCTCTGTGGTGCTGCTCACATGGGTTTCAAGGACAGGCAGTAGTTATGTTCCCTCTTTTGACAGCTTGGCTTGTGATTCATGCTCTACCTGTGCAAATACTGAGCATTCATTATAGCAAATGAAGCCCACAAAAATGTCACTTTTGAAATACAAATGCTATGTGTAACATATATATCCTGGAAAAAAAGGTTCAAAGCATTGCTGGTTGGTACAGCCAAAATTAATGTATGCATTTGGCCCCGTAAATTGAAGATTAAATGCCTTTCATTTCACAAAGCTGTTCTTGAACATAAATGCATTAATACTCATTACAGAGATATATATATATAAGAGAGAACTACAGAAAGGCCTATGAGGGAATGAATAATTTAATCTTCAGAGATCAGGCTTATCATGCAGAAGGAAAGTCCTTCTGCCACCCATTGAGCATCAAGGAGAAAACAAGCACTCAGAGCTGTGTGTGTGAAGTGCATCCTGCCTGGGTCTGCTCACTGGTGGGGGCAGAGGGCTCATGAATATATAGTGTATGATCTTTAATTACAGACTCTCTCACACTACATGTGTGTAACACGGCTGAGTAAAGATCGGGGTCTGAATTCAGAATTTTTTAGGTTTTAAGTATTTGTCTTTGTGACCTAAATATTCTTGCACTGAACACCATTTCATGCATGTTGGGCTAGCGGACAGATGCTGAAAGTGTGAGTTTGAGCATTCTCTACAACATTTGGTAGCCTGGATTTCAATCTTCCTGTTCTGCCTGTGCCAGGAGTAGTCCAGAAGAAATTGTTATTAACAATCCTTCTAGCAATGCCCTTCACTTTAAAAATTGTGCATGTGCAGTTTGGATCTGCTGTTGATCAGGATTTTTGTGGAGCAGTTGACTCTCTGCACTCCCTGAAAGGCTCCCAAGAAAGAACAGCAAAGAGCAACTCAAGGAGTCTCATCAAGGAGCCTTGTGGCTCTTATTTTCCATGGTGAACACCCTGTGTTCAGCTCTCAGACCTCTGGGGTTAATTTCCTATTTGAGCTTGTAATGCTGAGGAGATCACACAAGGAAAATGGCTGTATGTGTGCCTCTTTAAGCTCCTGAAAATGAGAAGGATTTTGTGTTGCTTCCTGTCTGATACCATTTTCTTCCCCAGCCCACTCACTCCTCTCCCAGGCTACCAGCTGCCTCTTCCCCCACACGTCTCACCTTGGTTGCATTTCTGTGTGGTGCAAGGTTAAGTACATATCTCACAGTGTAAGATGTTGTAGGAGGTGAGACCACATGTAGAATCCTGCCAAGGATGGTTTTGTTGCAGAAATTCCTTTTCCCAGCATAGGAACAGGTTAAAACAGCAACAGTAAATGAATTGCGGAGAAGAAACTGCAGGGCTGAATAGCAATAATCAGGTTTCTTACACTCTTCTGTAGGAAATGGCAGCTGAAGTGAGTATTCCTGCACACACATGCAGTTTGGTGTGTGATTAATGCAAAAATCGTACCCTTACACATGACTGCACAGCAGCAGCTAATGTGAGATCACACAGAGCAAAAGGCAGCAGGAGACCTTCCAAAGGTTACTTCTCCCTCCTCCCTGGGCACAGTTTTCTCTCAGCCTCTGGGAGATGATGAGGTTGTGGAAAGCACCACTCTCTGAGGCACCTGTGTTGGTGGATGAAAAGGATTTGTTTTGCATTTGAAAGTGGAAGATTTGCCCTTCCTGTGTGTTGAAAGGGAGCATTAAATTCCAAACGCATTTCTGCTGATGGCAGGCAAGAAACCTCGAGCTGTTCTCTCTCAGGGGGAAACTCTGAATATTGTGTGCAGAGTTACACTCTAGGTTTTATGTTGGAACCTCCTCAAGTCATTGCCCACAGATTGTCCTTAAAATTGATTTGAAATCCTTTGAGTATCATCACAGAATGGTTTGGAAAGGACCTTTAAAGGCCTTCTAGTCCAACCCCCTGCAATGAGCAGGAGCATCATCATCCAGTTCAGGATCATCATTAAGTTCTCTCGTGGTTTTTAAAGTAGGCTTTCTGTGAAGGGGAATTCAGGATGGTTTGCTGTTTAGTTTTCCTCTTCTTGCTTGCTCCAAAGTGGGAGAAAGGAAGCAGAAAGCCTTTGCTGGGAGCACCTGTCTGCCAGGGTTGATGCAGGAAAAGAACAGGATCACAGGAGTTGTAGCAGTGCTTCAGGCCAGCAGAATTGCCATTTCACCGCCCTGGAACACACAATCTGGAGAGGACCTTCCCCAAGGAAGTTTAAAATTGGTGGAAAGTGGTTTACTTTTTATTTCAAGCAGTAAAAACCAGTTCTCAGTGGACAACGTTTTGTTCCCATAAACCGTGTTAAGCTATTAAACAGCATTAAGTCTATCAAAGCCTATGAACATAGGACTAGATCCAGTGCCTGCGTTTCCCGAGACCATTCCAGTGTGGAGATGCGAGGCTGCTGGGGACAGCCAGGGCTGGAGTGCCACCGTGTGGTGCTCAGACTCTACTTGGGGAAAAGTCATGTATTAGTGGGAAATAAACAGTCAAGCATCAAGCAAACCTTTCTTCTCCCTTCCCGGCCTCAGCTTTGCCTCTTCTCTCCTGACTGCCCTGCACTCCCGGGGCAGTGTGGGGGATGCTGTGGTATTACAGGCAGTGTGTAGTGGTACATGCACCGTACCATACTATTATGCCTATTTTACCTGTAAGACCATGGCAAAATCTGCACTTCCTTATCCTAGGGCATGGAATTCATGTGTAGAATGCAGTGTTAGTACAGCACTGCTGTATCTAGTGCTGCTCTCTGCCAGGCTGCACTACCCCTCTGCCTTGCTTATTTTAGTTTTAGTCATAATTCTAAAAATTCTCTACCTGCAGGGGTGATGCAAATGTCAAATCTATCCAATTTTTAGGCCCAGCTTGGGGTGTAAACTTCTAGTGGGAGGAACAGAGGATATCTGGGATATGCTCCTGCAATTCTAGTGATCATAAAAGCTCCATATATCCAGGTAAAGCATTTCTCCTCCCAGTCCTCACCTCCTGAGGGTGTGCAAGTTCTACCTTAGCTATGGAAAGGCAGAGGTGAAATTCGGTGTTCTAGGACCAAAGATCAATTGAAGACTCTGGTTTAGCTTGTAGAGTGTGGATCTGAGACAAGAACTGTGCTTACCTGGTGAAGTTCACACCCTCTTTGTGCCTGCTTGAGGTTGAGATGCTTTTTGCTGCCCAGATGGTCCTTGGGCCTTGGTATGAATGCAAAACAGTGAAGGGGACTTGAGTGCTTTCAACTAGAGAGAAGAATGTGGTTGGCTCTGAAATACCTGGGAACAAAACTGCCCTGGTTTAAGTTCACAGTACTTTTCTCTGAATCCAAACCTTTTTAACCTCCTTGAATGAAGTATTTAGAATCTTCAGACCTTGTTTGATCTGAACGTGCTAGTATTAGAGAAACATGATTTAACACAATGGCATAGGCTTCACCTGAGTGATGGCTGTTGTTTTGAGTGTTGTTTGCTCTCAGCCAAACACAAATTTCAGACTGAGATGATGAATTCAAGTCTGATTTTAGTTAAGGAACCCCTCTGCTATGAATCCTCAGAGGCAAGAAGTCACCCCTGAAGGAGTGGAAGGGACTGGTAAATCCTCTTTGCTGACTGGTTGCACTTATGGTGATCCTAGAGATGACATTGTTCTATTTAGGGTTTTGGACAGGTTTGCAACTCTTTCCTTCAGTAGGGAAGAGATGATGTCTCAGGATGTCTCTGCATTATGGAATGGTGGACAGTGCAGTGACCTTCAAGCCAGCACCAACACAGACCACATAAGCATGAGAGCACAAGGCTACAAATCACCCCAGGGGAAAGATTGGGTGCAATGTGCCTTTCCTGCTTTTCCACCTGACCAATGTGCTCTGTCATGCAGATGTGTTGGCTGACTCAGGACTTGGACATCCTGCTCTATTGCAGTGTCAAATCCCTGTCAAAACTTTGGTGCTTCAGGCTTTACTTGGAGATTTTGGATTCAGAGAGTTTTCTGAAGTCCCACATGAATATATTAGTGCTGGACTGGTCTGTTCCTCCTTTTTTTGGAGCTGTTCTACTTTACATAAATAATAGTGTTTTAATTGGGCCGTTCATTCATTGAGGTGAGAGGACACCTGGGATTTTAAATCTGGGTTTCTCACATCCCCAGTGACTACTGAAGTGTTTGTCTTCCTTAGCTCTCACTGGGAAGTCCAACTTCTGCCTTTTCTGTGCAGACTAGTTAACTCCTGCTGTGAAACTCATCCTATGTTAGTGCCATCAGAGCATCCTGTGTGTCTTGAAAGGAGTTCTCTGTCTTGAGAGGAATTCTTGGTCTGGCAGCTCTGTTCCAGGAGTATGGACAGGGCAGAGTGGAATTAAAACACTGTCTGTAATCCAGTGCTGGCTTTTGTGGAGATAGAAGCTTGTTTTGCTCTTTGTAAGAGCTTAAGGATGATAAATTGAGGGAAAGCCTGGGATGAAGTATGTCTTTGGTCTAGCCCAAGCATTTACAGTTCTTCTTTTGTCCTCGTTTTTAACACTAAGTCTCTGTTTGCTGCCTTTGTCCCTTTCCAGTGCAGAGCACAGCCTGTGTGAACGAATTATCTGCCCCTTTGCCATGTATGTACAAACTGGTATGTCCAGGTCAAATGTGAACTGTATTCCTCACTTTTAATGATGTTGGCTTGGTGAAATGTTAAATGACTGAGTATGTGGTGGTAGTCAAGGGGATCATTTGGTGAACTCGGCTGAGTTACAGGAAGGCTCCCATCAGGCATGTCACATTACAGTGTGCGTTAGCAAGGATGTGTTTTGGGTAATGATCTCTGCAATGCATTTTCAAATCTCCATAATAGCAAGAGGTTGTTTGGGAAAGTGCTTCAGACAGCTCTTTTTTGTAAGGTCTTTATTCCCAAGGCTCCCCCGAAGTTGCAAAGTGTTTTTCAGAGATTATTCCTTTTAGAAAGGCACAGCTTTTAGAGTGAGTATGATGATTAATCTAGACAGGGCACTGCCTTTGTTCTATGAATTGGGGCCTGTTCCTGTTAGCTGTTTGAGAAGACAAGTTCTTCATCCTCATCTTCCACAGGCATTAGTGGAAATTGGAGGCACTTCAGGAACAAATTCATGGTAATATATGCCTTTGTGTTACACACATCCCTTGACTCTGGAAAATGCTTTGTTTTACATGCATATACTGGTATGAACAAGCTCTTTTACCTGGTGAGTTCACAGTGAAAGGAGATGCATTGCATTTTCTTGGGGTGTCTGTGAGGAGTTTTTCATGATATGTTCCCATAAACACAAGCCTGGAAGTTAAGAACTAAGAATTATACTACAGTATTACTTTTAGGAAGGACAAGAAAAAAAATTAGCGTTTTAAAAGTGAGATCTGCATTGTACTTTGAAGTCATAGAAGGACAGTAAGCATCATCCCCTGTGATTTCTGAATCTATGTATTTAGCTGCCTCAAAAATTACATTTAGAATTGATATTATTTAGAAAAGACATTTGTAATAGGTTATGAAATGCTTTTCAAAGGTCATCTGGTGCTTATTGAATGATTCAGATGATTGATCCGTGAGGAGCAGAAGCTCCTGAGGGAGGCAGAGCCCTCCAGCAGTGCCCTTGTGTGCCCTCGTCATGGCCTGGTGCGGCATTTGGTGTTCAGACTTTGCTTCTGGCTTTTATGCAGGGAAAATATGTCTTGATTACTGCTGCCTCAGGGCTGTTTGGATCTTCTCAGGTTCTCTGTAAAATTCCCTGGTAGTTTGTATCTTTGCCCACCAAAGATTTCATGGTGTATGTGATACAGAGAGCATCTTGTTCTGCCTTATATGTCCCTGTTGTAGGGTTTGAGCCATCCCAAAACCTTGTGCTTGGGCTGCTGTGATACTGAAATAAGTGTCTTGGGCTGCATTGCAAGGAGTGTGACCAACAGGTCAAGGGAGGTGATTCTCTCCCTCTGTTCCAGTCTTGTGAGACCCCACCTGGAGTGCTGTGTCCAGCTCTGGGGTGCTCGTTACAGGAAGGACATGGACCACTTAGAGCAGGTCCAGAGGAGGCCACAAAGAGGCTCAGAGGGCTGGAGCATCTCTCCTACAAAAAGGCAGGCTAAGAGCTGGGATTGTTCAGCCTGGAGAAGAGTAGGCTTTGGGAAGGCCTTAGAGCATCTTCTAGTGTCTAAGGTGGTTCCAAGAAAGCTGGAGAGGGACTTTGGGCAAGGGCCTAGAGTGACAGGACAAGGAGGAAGGACTTTATAGATGGTAGGGTTTGGACTAGATTTGAGGAAGAAATTCTTCCCTGTGAGGTGCTGAGGCACTGGCACAGGTTGCCCAGGGAAGCTGTGGCTGCTCCATTCCTGGGTGCATCCAAGGCAAGGTTGGATGGGGCTTGGAGCAACCTGGGCTAGTGGAAGGTGTCCCTGCCCATGGCAGGGGGTAGGAACTAGATGTTCTTTAATGTTCCTCCCAACCCAAACCAGTGTGTGAGTCCATGAAATGTGAATCCATGGCTGCCTTAGCGTTGCTTGACCAGGAGAGGGGGATCGTTTGCCATGGATTCCCTAGGC
>NW_008652022.1:15462-30431 GCF_000695815.1 Acanthisitta chloris
ATTCCTGGGTGGGAACCACAACCCTCGCTGCCCTTCCCTTGCCTCCGTATCTCCAGCAGAAACAGGCGTGTGCCCCAGGAAACAGATCTGCCTTGCTTGGATTTTGAACCCTGACTTTTCAGCAGGTGTAAAGGGGGTCCAGGACGTGTTCCCGACCCCTCGGGGGTCCTGGTGGTTCCCTCCCCGCCTGGTGCACCCCCTGCCCGCGGGGAGCCTGCGGCCCGAGCTGGAGCTCTCCAGGGTGCTGGGTGCTCTCCAGGGTGCTGACCACCAATGCACCTCTGCCGAGGGTGTCCGAGGGGACAGCAAAGCTCTTGTCTTTGGGCTTCACTTTCTAGTAAATTCCTTTGCCAAACAGTCCTCTGCTACTAGCACCGTTTGGCTGTCTGGGTAGGACTGAGGAATTCATGGGCAATAATGTTCTGTGTTGGTTTGGTCAGAGTGGGGACCACTAAAATTATTTGGGTTGGGCTAGAGACCTCAAAAGTAAAGGAATCTCACCTTCGGTCCTTGGTGAGGAAACAGTGAAAAGCATTTAGCTTCTAAAAAAAGCTTGAATTTATTATGTTATGTGTTTAATCTTGTTGTTAGTTTGGGAGTATCTAAAAATAGTTTCTGAGAGCTCTTTCAGAATCCTTAATGCAAAATGTTACCTTCTGTTTTTATAAAGAACTAGTAAACAGGTCTTCTCTTGTTATTAGCAGTGGGAAAACATGCTTGAAAGGCACATTATGTGATACACCTCTTTGCCATAAGTGTTTGACAAAGCAATGGGTTATCTAACTCTTTATGTTTTTATTGCATCAAACAACAAAAGGGAAACAAAATAGCACTACTTGCTTATAGCAGGTAAACTAGGTTAATGCAAGCTGATACTTGGAATTGTGTAGTTAGAATCTCTCTTATGATTGGTTTATGTAGTCAGTTCATTTTTTTAATCTACTATTATGGCCTAAATGTTCAGGCTCTGAGCCTGCTTTGAACTTAAGTCTACCCATATTGTTAGTCCTGATGGCCTGTAGGTGATAGAAATGCCAGTTGGGGAGCATATCTATAGCATATATAAATGTAAAATATATTTATTTATATTATAAAGGTGCATGACTTGGTCATACTTTCCTTCTATACTTTGCAAACTGAAACAAACTCTGAAATACTATTGTCTATTTTGTGGGTCATCTCTAATTTTGGAAGGCTCGTTTTGTAGGTCAGAGTGAAACATACCCAAATACCTGTACATACACATAAATTAGTATTTGTATAAGTAATGATCACTCAAACCTTTGTTTTGATCCCTATGGACACACAAATCCTGAATTTAAGGTAGATTGGACCCATTTAAATGAGAACCTATATGACCTGGCCCTACGCTGGAGTTCAGGCACACTTTTACATGTAACACAAGGATGCTTAGGCAGACCTGATTATGTACAGCATCTAGGTTGCAACTGAAAGGATTTGAAGTGGTTGAGATCTGGGTCACACCATCTTACAGCCTTCCAACACAGTGGCAAACAAGTCAGGTTTGCTGTTATAAGCTGGTGTTGCCCAGGCAGAATTAGTTTTCATGTAATTATAATTTGTCAAGTTATTTTTATTTCTGTCGCCCTCTTGGCTTTGCGAGGACAGAACTCTGTTTTCCAGATCAACAGATGTGCCTGTTGAACTGTTTATGCTACAAACAGCACTATAGTGCAGCCACATTATCATAGCAGGATAATTCCTGAATGGAATGAGCTATTCCAGCAGGTAGGTCAGTGGGGCTGGATGAAGAGCTCTTCTTTTGATCCCACAGTCAGCTCATTGGCAAGACTCCCCTGGTTTTTGGGTAAACAGAGGACTTTTAAATCTCAAGTGGTAGGATTGACCTATCAGGGGCACGAGTAAAACGTGTGCCAATGCCTTTCAATGTAGAACTTGCTTTCTGTGACTTCTCCCCAGATAATTACCCTTAAGCTTGAAACATGTCTTGTCTGGGGATTAGAGAAGGAGCATTCCCTCAGTCTGTGGGACCACCTGTCCATGAATGATGGTAGCAGGGCAAATGTAGACCCCAACAAGCTCCTCTGCTCTTGGCTGTGGGTGGCTTCCCTTGTGTTGTTGCAGAGCAGAGACCCTGTTGGCAAGCTGCACGGGCAAGTGGCTGAGCTCTGCAGCAGGTCCAGCAGATGGAAGTGGAGAGATGAGGGAGTGAGAGGAGGAAGCCTGAGGAATCATAGAATTCAGGGGTTGGAATGGACCTTACAGACCATCTAGTCCCAACCCCCTGCCCTGGGCAGGGACACCTCCTTACCAGACCAGGTTGCTCAAGGCCTCACCCAGCCTGGCCTTGAACACCACCAGGTTTGGGGCAGCCTCTACATCCCTGGGCAACCTGTGCCAGGGTCTCACCACTCTTGTAGTAAAATGCTTTTTTCTCACATCCAACCTAGACTTTCCCTCCTTCAGTTTGAACCCATTATTCCTTGTCCTGTCACTGCAGTTCCTAACAAAGGGTCACTCTCCAGCTCCCTTGTACACAGGAACACAGTGTGTGCTTTGGAAATCAGACATGGAGTATCTGCAGCACCTTCAGGATGATCCCTTGGCTCCTTCTTTGCATTAACAAGATCAGAACACAACAATCAAAGGAAATGGCAGGTAGGGCAGGAAGGAAGCTGAGAAGTCACGTTGCAGTGCTGAATTAAATGCTCAAGGTCCTGATCCCCAGTCCAGTGAAATCAATACAGTGCCTGCTGTTGCCCTCAGTGAGCTGCTGGGAGAGGCCCCGTTGGACTGAGTTAAAATAGAATGTGACGTCAATATTTGCAATCAATAGGAAAACTAATACAAGTGGGGCAATATTTAGAATTAATGTGACTTAGCCGTGGCTGGAAAGCTGCAGGACATGGACACTCCTGCCAGAAATAGCTCTCTCTGGTTTATTTAGGTTTCTGATGAAACAAATACACTTTTTTGAATTGCCAGCTTTGACACTGCTAGAGTGTCTTTACTTCATAATTGGAGCTTTTTTTTTTTAAAACCAGAGGCATCTGAAGGGCCTTTCTACATCCTTTTCTTGGTGTCAGAAAGTTGTTGGTGTGTGTAAAGCCTTGATTTGCCATGGTGCAGCTTGGACAGCCACAAGGGGTGACTACACGAGCTTTCATGGTTCTGTAATGGCTGTGTAAGCACTGACCTGCACCAGTGGTACCTGGAATGTGTAGCTGAGCTGCAGAACTCAGCCTTAACATGTTGTGGATGCTGGAAATACAGAAGGGTTCAGAGAGAGGCTGTGCAAGTCCATGGAAATCAGCCAGTTAGGATGAGTATGTTAATTGAAATGCCTGGCACACGTCTAGCAGTCTGACATGACCAGGGAGAGTGCTTGAAATTATCATCCATGTTTGCCCTCCTTTACTCTTCTCTAGATATCTGATTGTTGGCCACTGTTGGAGCCGGAAGACTTTGGTCTCATCCCACAGTAATAGCTCTTATGTTCTTGGGAGAAACATATAACCATATTATCTCAGTTGCTTCATCTATAATACAGGAAAATGATAATTTTATAAGAGAAGATCAATATTTTCACTAACTCTTCCAAGTTCATAGAATCATAGAATCATCCAGGTTGGAAAAGGCCTCCAAGATCATCAAGTCCAACCCTACTGTCATTACTAGACCATGGCACTAAGTGCCACATCCAGTCTCATCTTGAAAACCTCCAGGGATGGTGAATCCACCACCTCCCTGGGCAGCCCATTCCAATGCCTGAGCACTCTCCCCATAAAAATACTCTTCCTAATATCCAGCCTAAACCTCCCCTGGCAGAGCTTGAGTGTGTGCCCTCTTGTCCTACTGCTGGATGTTTGGGAAAAGAGACCAACCCCCACCTGACTCCAGCCTCCTGTCAGGGAGTTGTAGAGGGTGCTAAGGTCTCCCCTGAGACTCCCCTTCTCCAGACTGAACACCCCCAGCTCCCTCAGCCTCTCCTCATGGCACTTGTGCTCCAGTCCCTTCACCAGCCTCGTTGCTCTTCTCTGGACCTGCTCCAGCACCTCAATGTCCCTCCTGAGCTGAGTGGCCCAGAATTGAGCACAGGATTCAAGGTGTGGCCTCACCAGCACTCAGTCCAGGGAAAGTTGAAGATAGCTAAGCAGTATCTTTTTTTCTGGGGTAGTTATTTATTACATTTGAAGTTTGTCCGTATTGAGCTTTTAAGTTTGTCTGTGTTTAAACCTTTAAGACAGAAACCTGCTGTTCCAGGGAGGGTGTGGTAGTGCAAAGATCCCTGTTGACTGTAATCTGTTTTTAGTGCTGACCACTAAAGGGTCAGTACTGTGATTTATGTCCAGGTGGTCTAATAGAAAAGAAGGGAAAGATGTTAAGACTGGTCTGATTTAGGTCTATTAATATCTGTGCCATAACTTGCCCCACTGCATTTCATGTTTTGTATTGCTGCTCTTCAATTAGTAACATAGATATACTCTAGGCACAGAATAAAAAGGCAGAACATAGTTTTATGTATCATCTTTTCAGTGCCAGTTCAATGACACTAATTTCCAGCCTGGAGCTTTTGGGAACACATTGTCTTCACATGCTCAGTAACATGAGAATGAGAGAGTGTAGAGCCTTTTTATAGCCTTAATATTCCTTTCTTTCAGGAACTATAGTCTGAAACCTGCACAATATGGATGTGTGATTGTTCACTCACTTCCAGGGCTTTTGTACCTTTAAAATTAGGACAATTGCTAGTGTGTGTGACTAACAAATAAGAGTATGGATTAAACAATGAGTGAGACAGGAGGCAATTTATAACTGCAGCCTGTGCTTCCGTAGTTAGCTTTGTGCTTTTACTTTCCACAAGGATTATTTTGCTTCTTTTTTTAGGAGTATGTAATTCTGTAGATACTGATATGGCTGAATATGCTAATGCACACAATCCATCTGAGTAATTGTAGATAGTTGAATTAAGTACATTGTTATGCAGCCGTGGCATTCAAAATATTTTTAGGCCTATCAGAATGATTCTGTCACCTCCACACTCATCCCTCAAGAGGAAGTGTTCAGAGAAGAGCTTCCTGACCAGACTGATGAGGCTGCCTACCTGTGATATTCAGCCTGGCTGGAATGACAGCAGAGGGGAGGTTGACATCCATGCTGGTGGGTGGAAGTGAGCTAATTAGGTGAGCCAAATCTCTTTCTGGTTTCCAGGCCACTGACAGTGTGTGTGCACATCTCCAAGCCTGGTCCAACCTGTCCTGCCCCTCAGCAAGGAGGAGAAGTTTAATTCAGTGCACAGTTTGTAAGGACAGAGGTGGTGGTGGTTGTATATTTGCAAAATAGATAATAGAATCATAGAATTTAGGAGTTGGAATAGACCTTAGAGATCATCTAGTCCCAACCCCCTGCCATGGGCAGGGACACCTCCCACCAGAGCAGGTTGCTCAAGGCCCCATCCATCCTGGCCTTGAACACTGCCAGGGTCGGGGCAGCCACCGTGTCCCTGGGCAACCTGTCCCAGTGTCTCACCACTCTTAGAGTCAAAAACGTTTTTCTAATATCTAACCTAATCTTCCCCTCCCTCAATTTGAACCCATTACCCCTTGTCCTAATGGGTTCAAATTGAAGGAGGATGTACAATCATGGATGTACCTGTAGGTATCACACACGTTAGGTAGTGCATCACTTCGCAGGGAGCGTAATTCCCCTATGGAATTGCCATCTGCCTTATCCAGTAGGGTCTTTCACAGCACTAGACACAAAGTTCAGTTGCCTGAACTATTCCCTAGGACAGCCCTTTCCCATTTTTCTCTGAACCTAGTTTTGATTTCCAGGCTGTTTCATGGATTTGCCGGAGCTTAGAACTGTAAGGAACACCCTCCATTCTGGTTTCAAAGCATGAAAGGCTTTTCCCACTCCATCTCTGCCTCCCTTTTTTTCATGCCTTTGGGAACAGATTTGAGTCACACTTTCTTGGCATGGTTTGTAGCCTTGGGTTTAACTGTTTTTGCACTGCCCACATGATTTATGTGGAGAGAAGCTCATCTTTATGAGATGGACCCCTGTCAGTGGATATGCTTCAGGGAAGATAATCACTTGTTTACACCCTCTCCTCTTGTACTCAATTACTGCTGTTTTTCACCCAGTAGGTTTTTATAGACTGGAAGTTCTGATTTGCTCAGCAAATCATGTCTGTCTACCTGCAAGTTGGCAGGTAAAGCCCAGTGCTGATCATAGCTGTGGCTGTTGCAGCACTGCAGTGCAGGAGCTGATTGTCTCAGCTGATGGGGCAAGTTGGAGACCAAATCCTGGAGACTGTGAAATCAGGAGCTCAGGAAGCTTGATGCTTTGTCCCAGTTGTTAAACCAGGCAGGCAGGAGCTGGAACCCCAGTGAAGCACCCACAGCTCTGGATCTGATGGTTCACAGGTCACACAGAGCATTGTACAGGTTGGAGCTTTGTTATCCCGAATGGGAATTTGTTGAATCTCCTGATTTGTACATTCAGAGCTAATGATGACACATGCTTTTCAGAGAAAACCCACCCTTTTTCTGGAACTGGGTGCTTTTTCTGTTACTGTGCATCTGCCCACTCTCCCACTCCCCTCCCACACAGCGTTTGTGGCAGCACTGCTGGATATGCTGCTTCTCTCATGCAGCAGCCCCACAATACATCTTCTATGTTTAGGGAGAAATTGCTCAGTCTCCATTTTTGCTTCAAAATGTAACTGATGTCTGCAGGATTTCTTCTGTTAAGATCTCAGTGCGATGACTAGCCCTTTTCTACTCTTTTTAAGGAAAATCTCTCTTAAAGCAGAGCACTTTTTTCCTGCAGGGGCATTAGCTGTGTCAGACATTAAGTGATACATACTTCATGTTCTCCTCCCCAGACTGGATATGTTCTTCCCAAAACAATCTGTTGAAAGTCGCTTGTTTATTTTTGCCATGATGATGAAATATTTTTATGTCTCTTTGAGGTTAGGGAGAAAATGTTTATGGGACATAATAATGAACTCATAGAGCTGACCTGAAGTTCTTCTTTACCAGTAATTTTATAAAGATTGTTTGCTATTTCATTTTGTCTTGCTTGGCACCAGTTGTTCAATTCCAGTGTCTGGTGTTTTTCTGCTGTGTAGCCTGGGATACAGGAAGTCCTCTATTAACTGAGTTTTATGAAAGAATAATTATTTGGTACTGAGCTGATGAATTTTTCACTATTAGGGTACTCAGGCCCTGGAATGTTGCCCAGGGAGATGGTGGAGTCACTGTCACTGGAAGAGTTTAAGAGGCTTCTGAACCTGGTGCTGGAAGATGTGGTTTAGGGGGTTCCAGCAGTGACAGGTTAATGGTTGGACTTGATGATCTTAGAGGTCTCCTCCAACCTTGACAAGTCTATGATGAGCCTGCACATATCAATCACCAAAAGATGACCAATTGTTTAGTAATCACGACTGCTATAAACCTTCCTGTGTCTCAAACCCTCCTGTGTGCACCATGTATCAGGATTTAAGCATTTAGTGGCTTAAAGATGCCTTGAACCACGATTTAGAGAAATCCTAAGACCAGGATTTTCAAGTGTTGTAGCCTGTGATTTGGTCTGATTTTCAGATTTCCTATTTAAGACCCCACAAAAAGGTTGGGAAGGTATCAGGAAGGTTGAGCTCTAGACTACCAGCTGTTAATTTCTGGTTTACAAGTGATGCTACCTGTGAGGTTCTATTAAGAATCCAGTTTTCCCCTTTATTTTACCCCGATGGCTGCCTCCACCTGTCTCACTTTGCTGGTGGCTGTTGCTGCAGCTACTGTTTGTGTTTTAGGCATTAGCTTTGTGTAGCCTAGTTGCTCACAAATGGGAGAAAAATCGGCCTGTATGTATGGAGGAGCCAGAAAAGGATTGGCTGGCACTCCCTACCCTGCTTCTTTCCATGCCTCCTTCCGCTCGAGAAATGTAGTTTTGATTGAATGCACGGATCACTGGGTCTAACCCAAAATAGATCCCTATTTTAAAGATGCTTTTACAGTGCTTCATAGTTTCTATATATATTCCTTTGTAAAAATTTGGTCTGTGAGATTCTCAAAGTGAAACCTTATAGTAACAACAGAAGTCATCAATGAGGATTAGGTCACAGTGATGATAAATGTTCCTGGTCCATGTGAACTGGAAACAACCAAGTTCTGTGGGTACCACAGTACTGTGAGATCAGGATTAGGGCTGGTGGGTCCATGAGCTTTTGTCACATTAAGAGCTCACAAGACATCTGTCACTGATGGGGTGGTGCTGTGCTCCAGGGAAGTCCATGGTGCTCAGGTTTAGGGGCCTGATTTCAGTCTGGTGTCGAGGAATACATTGCAGAGGGAAACCTGGCTCAGGGAATTGTGTCTTTGGTGTTTTTTAGTGCTGCTGTCAGTGATCTCTCATGTCCCTGTGTCTCTGGGGTGGCTTAACAGCTCTGCTGCATCGGAGCGTCACAGCCTGCCTCTCCCTCAGGACCTGCCTGGAAAAGGCCAGAGCAGTGGTGTTGGAGGGAGCTGAAATGTGATCAGCTGTCTGCCAGCAACTAATGCAAAGGCTCTTTTTATCTACCCACCTCCTATTCTGATGAATAAATGCTTGATGCTAATAGTGATTACAGTTACCCAGGGAGGCAGGAGTAGAGCTTTGATGTGCTGGTTTAGCAGGGGGATAAGCAATGAGGGAATGACAGACCCATCTGTCTGTGATACTAGTGCTAGAAATGAGTGTCCCAAACAATATTTGGGGAGAGGGGGAGACTAAATAGCAACATATTGTTGCTGTCTCTGTTGTGACACAGCTATAAGCACCCTCCATTTCAGAGCAAGCCTTCATCCGCTGGCTTGGGAAGTGTCTGAAATCAGCTTTAGGGGGTGAATAATAAGAAACAGCACCCGTGGTGGTATTTTTACTTCTGTGGAGCGGGGCAGGCTGAGCCCAGCTCCCGCTGCGAGCTTCCCCCTCCTCGCTGCCGTGGTTCGCTGCTGAATGCAGCTCTCCTGATGCAGCCTCACGTGGCTGCAGAGAGCACAGTGAGGACTTGAGCACTGCCAGCCCTTTCCAGGCAGCTCTCCATGCTGCCTGCAGGTGAGCAGGCTCAGCCTGGGCTCTCCCAGCCCACCGCATCTCCCTCCTGGCTTTCTATCCACCGGCTCAGCAGCGAGGGAGGATCGCGAGGAGAAGAGCAAGAAGGAGCGTGCCAGGCTCCGGCACAGAGGGATGCAGCAGCAGCAAGTCAGTAAGTCAGACTGCACCATTTTCTTCTCACCCTGCGTGAAGGCGATGTGAGGAGCTGCCAGGAGCTGCCTCCTCCCCCAGCCGCTGGTGATGCTGAAGTGGAGCCTTCCTCCCAGCCAGAAGACGCAGCCTCTCTGGAGGGATCCCAAAAGACCTTCCCAATTTGGTGATGTGTATTTAAAGGCTGGTTTTGCTTTTCCTTGCTTTTTTTTTTCCTCCTCTCTGGCTTTTTTTTCCTGCCCAGCTAAGCCTGAAGCTCTCCCTCTCCTGCAGCCGCAGCCAGACTGAAAGGCTTTCATCCTGCTAGGAGGTGTTTTCCAGCTGCTCCCTGGTCGTGGCTGAGGGTACTCGGGCACACTGTGTGTGTGGACGTGGCTCTCGTGCTCCCGAGCTATGGGTGCTGCAGAGGCTGGAGCAGAGCCCTGACCTCTCCTGGGGTGCCCGAGGTGGAAGAGTGGATTACGCCGTGACGTCCTGGCTCGCAGCCAGTGCCCTTGCGGAAAAAGAATAAACCACCTGGATACCTGTGTGTGTTGGGAACAGCTTCCTTGGAGCTGGGGGTTGCCTCGCCAAAATGGCTCATGCAGCTGCTTCTATTAAAAAAGTTCGAGAGACTGAGCTCGAAGAGAGGGAGAAAAATCTTGAGAAGGAGAGGAAAAGGCAGCGGAAAATCTCTAGGGCTGATCGGAAACGCAAGGTATGAGGAGGAAAACCAGCCCCTTTCTCCCTTTGCCCCACACCCTTCCTCACTCTGTGCAGCACTTCACAGGTGTTCATTGCCATGTGTGATGCACTCCCCTTCATTTTCCAAACCTTTCCTAGCCTAATTCCCTTTTGCCTCCCTTCCCGTCCCCTCTGAGCCCATCTGCAGTGAGGTTCCGTGCCAGCCGTGGTAGCACACAGCCACACAGGGATCACGCACAGAATGGTGCCACACAGGCATTTCCACCTTCCCTTCATCCCCAAAAGGGCTGGAGCTGCTGCCACCATTCCAAGCCAAGTGTTTTAAACCTCCAGCTGATCTGAAGTTGTCAAGGAGGGAGGTGGCTGTGCTTTGCAGCATGAAAGTGCATTTCTTTACTTCACAACAGCATTTTCCCCTCATTTCCCATTTTTAGTTGCACTTCCAGCAATGTAGTAGGGGTTTAAAGCTCCAGCAATGCTCAGTGCTGTGTGTAAGCCCTGTCTGGGGGTGCTGGGTGCTTCAGCCGAGCTGTTTTGCAATTTCTGAGTGTCATCAAGGGATTCTGAGCTCGGTGTATTATTTACTCTGCACACTGCAGGTGTATTTGTCTAGGCAGGGCCTGGCACACAGGTCTGCAATCTGTCAGCTTTGCGTCTGTTGCTGTGGCATTCTGTGAGTCTCTCCTGCTTAGGTGGTTCAGATTTTGGGGAGGTTCCTCCTAACTGAGAAATAACCGTTGTTTTCCTTCTGTGTTATAATGGTGAATGACAACTCTCATTGGCTTGGGCAGCAAAAAAAGGAAGAACAAAAAAATCGATAGGGGTAATTTGTTTGGCAGGTCACACTATAGTTTCCAAGGACACAAATAATAGGCAATAGTGGAGAAAATATGAAAAACCTGAAGGTTCTGTTAATCTGAACTTCAGAACTGTGCTCCATTGAGAGTGCCTGTGTTAATGCCTCCTCATTGCTGTTTCTTTCCTCCCATCTCCAGAATCTCCTGCTTGTGATGCATTAACTCATTCCCTGACACTGTGTTTTTATCCATTCTTTATCTATTTTTCTGATAGGGATAATATCATGGGACATAATCTGTCCTTTTTATTTCTAGGGATACTATAAAGAGACATAATCTGTCTTTTTTATTTATCTTCTGCTACATTGCAAATAAACCCAGAGCTCTCTGTAAAAAGAAAAAGCACAGAATCCATCCATGAGGCATCTGAATTTACAGATCCTGTTGACAGATCTCTAGGATTCAGAAGCCATCTGCTCCCTTGGCATACCTGGGAAATTCTGAATGTGTTTTGCATTCAATTTTATGCATTTTCATATTCTGAACTGCTTGGCTTAGGTAAAATGACCAAGGGTGTTTGATGTCTTTGGGACCTTTGGGTGTGAGCTCTGTGACTTTCCAAAGGCTCTTGGCAGAGTTTATCAAGTCACATCCCAGTTCTCTTGGTCAAAACAGGAATGTCATTTCCAATGTGTGCAGTGCCTGGATGCTGGGCAGAGCTGCTTGGGGCAGATTGGGATTACTCTCCTAATCCCCTAAATGGGACACTGCAGCATAAGGTAGTTTTTGTGATTACATTTTTGATTGTGGAATCCTCTGCAAAAACAACCTTTTGAAAAAAAAAGTACTCAATGTGTAGATATCCTTGCTGGAAGGGCTTTTTTCCCCCCATGTTTGCCTAGCACCCGCCTCAGATACTTTCATCACAGCCTGTGTTGTTTTTCCTGATGTTCACCAATCCCATTTCAGCACTGTTTGATTCACATGTGTCCTTTAATTAAAGCTGGATAGAATTAATACTGCCCCCTCTGCTATCCCTTTTCCCAGAGTGCTGCATATCCCTGGCTGCAAGCCGTGTCAGTAATCATGTGTGGTGCTGCAGGCTCCTAATCAGATTTGCAGACCCAGGGATCATCAGTGGTCTTAGAAAATGCCGAGAACACCTCAATGCTGGGTGTGTTTCTCCCTGTTTAATATTCAGCCTCTGCTCCTGGCTCCCTTCTACTGCGGCTGTACCTTGCTATTACATAAACAAGTGCCCGGCTGCACCCTGAACTTGCCTTCAGAGGCTTGGGGGTGGGTCAGGATGGGCTTTTCCCTCTTGCTCCTTCTGCAGGAGACACACAGCAGCACAGGGATGAGTTTATTTATGTCTCTGTGTGTACATGTTCTTGCTGTGCAGAACACAGGGTGTAGAGCAGGACACATACATAGACATGGATACACAGCCATCACATACACAGAACAAACAAAATATAGAGTATATGTTATATATCATAGAATATTTCTATTTATCCATCTATTTAAGTGAGAGATGCATCTGTGAGGTGTATGTGTATTTATATATCTCACTTAAATTCCTGAAGAGCAACCAATTGTTCTACTGCAAAATGGGATTATCTTCTAGTAGGTGCAGAGCCCTCCCAGTTTTTTTTTTACTTCCTTGGCAAATGGAGCCTAGGAACCAACTGTATGTGCAGGTCCACAGGGAGGCAAAATGCAAATGAAGGTATTTTTGATTGCTCTCAGCATTTAAACTCTTCCTACATATGGGGCATATGGTCCTGGCTTTGTGGTTTGTTTGAAAGCTCTCGCATTGCAGCAAGTGGATTTTGAGTACAATGGAAATGCATTTTGTTTGTAGAAGGATCACGAGAGGGGAGGGAACAGGTCAGGTGTTGTGGACTCTTTTCAGCCCCTCATTTGGCTAGATGCCAGGTCGTGGTATGTGCTATGTGTGTGAAGCACTCATTTGGCCTTGTGATGGAAACTTTTGCTGTGTCCCTAGAACATCCTGATTATGCAAAAGAGCATAATGAAGGGGCATGGCTTTAACTCTCCCACTCTGCCAGGATGTTGGGCATCTATTAGTGACATCCCGTGCTTCTCCGAGCTCCCAGGGATGCTGCAGGGCGTGGGCTCTTGGTGGCTCTGCCTCTGGAGTGTTTTGCTTTATGATGTTTTGCAGTGTGATCATCACCTGCTTTGGCAGCAGCAGCACAGACTGAAGCTTCTGTGCTTCTTGGGCAGGACCAGAATGTTCTTAAATGGCATCATGTCTGCTGCTTTGGACCATAACAGCTCCCTGGCCAGCAGCAGAGCAGGGAGCTGGCATCACCAGCAAGCTTGCTTAGATGATCCCTTTGCCATCCTTAGAAGTTCTTTAATGATTAGCAGAATTATTCCACACCCAAAAACTGGGAGGAGTAGTTTGCAAGCTGAATACCTTCTCTTGCATCCTTTCCAAGATGGACTTGGCTGATTTTTAAAGCCAATTGAGAAGAGTCAGCTCTGCTCATCTTGCACCAAAGGAGAAATTTTCCCTTCTGTGCAGGCACTCTTTTCTTGCAGTGTAGAAAAATGGATACTAATGCAAACACACGGGTGTAAACAAAACCCCTCAGCTATCTGGATAGTTGTATTGGCACCCAAATGCATCAAGAGCATTAAAAGCCAGGTACTAACACAGGAGGAGAGCAGCTTCAAATATGTAAGTTTTACTGAAACTGAGGCATGACTAATCCTATTGTACCTAAATTCAGGATGTGCAAGGCCCAACTCCACCTGCCTCTTGGTTTCCTTTGTGGGAGCTGACTGTGGTTCATCCTTTTCAGAGTGAGGAGAGGGAACCAGTGTGAGATTACATGATGGTCACTCACTGAGTCAGCAGCACAGCTGGAATTGTAGCCTGGGAATCCAGCTGCCTAGCCCCTGGCTCTGTGTAATACACGCTTGCTTTGCCCTGTCTAAAGTGCTTCTCAAAGCAGACAGAGCTTCCTGTCTCTGCATCTGACAAGTGTTGAAAAGCTTTTAGGAGACCCACAAAAAAATAAAACCACCAAGAAAAAAAACCCTGTTATAAAATTTAATTTTACCGCCAATGGAAACTGATTTTTGGATGTTACAAATGTGTTAAGCTGATGGCTGTTACCTTTTTACCACCAGTAATGAGGACAGAGTTTTCTCTGGGCTCTACTAGCACTAAGTAGGTATTTATTGAGTATTTTAAAGGAGTTTTTTTAAACTTTTGAACTTTTTTTAAGGGCCAGATTCATGAGTTCAGCATCCTTTAGCATAAAATGGCACACAAGATGTGGAGTATTCATCACTGCTCACCAAAAGAGATTGGGAACCAATTGCATCCAATTTTGTCCTTCACTTGATACCCTAAGCACTGTCCAAGCTCACCAGAGCTGCTGGGCAATATCTGCAGAAAGACAAGGATGGAGGGATTCTGCTGTCAGCAAAATTCACTCCGTGTGTGTGTAAGAGTCAAGTAAATGTCTTCCATCATGGAGCTGCAAGAGACAGGGGCAGAGTTTGCTTAGTTTTCCCTCAACTGCAGCCCTTGTTTCACATTGCCGTCTCCTTTTGCACAAACTGAGTATCAGAAAGACTTCTCACACTGCAAAATTCACACAGAAGATGTTGTCAGATTTGTCTTGGAACCAGGTGGAAAAGACCATTTGAAGTTCAGGCACATCTCAGACAGGGAAGGTGGTATTTGTCACCAGGTACTTGGGCTCTGTGCTGAGGCTGCAGCCACAGAGTTCATCCCTTTGGAAAGGGCCAGAGTTCAGTGAGAAAGGAGGATGTGGAGGAATCAGTGATTGCTTGGACGTGCTTAGAAACTGCATCCCAAGGAGGAGGAAGTCACATGGAGGTACAATTAATTCTTTGCTCTTGGTCACTCCTGTGTTGGTTCATGGATGCCAAACACTGTCTCACCTGGTATGAACCTGCTGCAGGATCAGGATGCAGTTTATATCAGGCTAAGGAAGGGAAACAAATTCTCTCACTGTTTGACCTCTATATACTGAAGCTTTCAAGGTTCATTGCAGCTTTAACCTACTGTTCTTTCTTTAGCACTGAATACATCTCACCTGTTCAGTGTTGTGTTTGTTGCCTTGGAAAACATCTCTGTGATTCACTAGAATTTCTAGGTGTTTCGAATGCTTCTCCAGCCACAAACCCCAAATCTTTTTGGTGTCTTCTAATGAAGTGTTTGGTGTCTTCTAATGAAGTGTTAGCCTATTC
>NW_008652022.1:30443-57645 GCF_000695815.1 Acanthisitta chloris
TATCTCAAACTTGTGTTGTCCTTATGTAGATATTTCTGGGCACGAAAATAATACCCCACTGTGTGCTTCTTTGTAAAATGGGGTTTCTTAAGATGATGTTTGATTTCCTAAGAGATTGGTACTTGCCACTTCAGTTTCTGGATGTCCTGTTTGAGCTGTGACATTCATGGGAATGAGCACACAGTGTTCTGAAATGAAGTAAGTTGGGGTTGTAGTAAAGATTGATGATCTCCAGAGCTGTAGTAAAGATTTATGGTCTCCAACTCTCTTACTTGTGGTGGGAAAGGAGTGATTTTCCACTACAAGTTTAAATTTGCTCCCCTTTATATTGTTGTCTAAGCACACCGTGATTTATATGTGGAATTTAAGTTTAATTTCCTCAGTAATTTCTGAAAGACAAGATTTATTTGGTCTTAATAAATCATATGTAGACAGGAATTCAAAACACAGATTGTTTACCTCAGTGTGGTTTGGATATTGGGGGGGAATATGCCTCTTCACAGGTTTAAATTGGATTAATCCATATCTGGAATACTAGATAAAATATTGACAGGGTCTCATAGCTCTATTGTGTGAGATATTGGATGCAGGAGGAAGAAAATATGTTCCTGGAAGGCTCAATCCCTTTGCTTGGTGCAATCCGATGTAATGGTGTACCCTGGATTGACTCATAATGTGGTTGTTCCCATAAAGTTATGAAAGTGTTCAAAATTCCCCAATTACCATGTCTCATTCCATTTATTTCAGTCAAAAGAACTTTTGTTGAGCTTTAAAAAGAGCAACCAAGAGAGAGGAGAAATGTCAGCACCTGCCTGTGGTGACTGTCCACCTCTCCTGTCTCTGCAAATTTAACTTGTCAGGAGCCAAGAATGATGTAAAAAATGGAGAGAGCATTTGCACACTGAAGGAAATTATCCCTGAAAAACTTTTGTGGCTTTTGGGATGGTTTTGTTTACCTCCTCAGAAAATGTCTTATGTCCTTTAACTTCATGACATTCCCTGCAACACTAGCAGAATTATTACATAATGTTTGGGCAGCTTTGTGTTCAGCAATTAAAAAACCATGTTTAATGTAGATGTCAGATGTTAAACTGTGAAGTGTCAAGCTTTTAGGAATCTGGCTCCTGTAATTTAGTCCCTTGGGCTCTTCCACTGAGCTCCTGGGGAAAGTTTGGCACCTGAATAGTGGCATCTGAGCACTGAGAGTTCATACTTTAATGGTGGAATCTGGAGCCATGCCCTGGGGGATGTATTTGCCAACATATAGTGCATCCAGAGTGTGGGAACAGTGTGTATGTCCATAAGCAGTGTAGGAGGAGTATTGCTATTCAGGCAGCAGTTCCTTCCCTGCCCTGGTGCAAAATACTAGACCTGGCAGCAAAGGAGATTTTCGTCTTTATTGACTTGACTCTCTGCTCACAACATATCTTTTGTGTCAGTTTTTGAGACTGTAGGTGTTAGTTAAAGTATTTTAAAGAATAATTCCTGTTCTCTGCATCAATCCCAAGCAATTCCTTTGGTGCATTCATTATGGCACTGCTAGTTTGTCTGAATGTCTGATGAGCTCTTCTGTGCTTAACTACATCTTCATGAATGTTACTGTTGGCAACCTGTTAGTAATCCTTTAGCCTGAGACAGCTAAACCCAACACTTTTTCCTGTTGAGTCCGTTGAGTTGTCCAGACTAGGAGCAGATATCCCCCACTGTTGCACAATTATATACAGTATTGGAGCATATAATATGACTTAGTGGAATCTGACAAATGTAATTAAGTGAACTTTGGAGGGTTCAGAGCTGGCATTGCACGAGGTGCTGATGTGTTGGCACTTTCCAAGGGTTTTCTCTTGGTAATTTTTAATGAAACTTCCAAATAGTGTAAACAGATTTAGTGTTTTCCATATAGTTTTTCAGGGTTTGCTTCAAACCCACACGAAGACTCACTCCTGCGCTGAGAGCTTCCCCATGCGGATCAATAGGGATTAATTGCTAACTGCCCTGTTACAAGTGACTGAAAACAAAGGCTGCAGTTAAAAGGAAGGTCTGTAATTACCATCTATTTGTTGATGCTAATGAAGAATTTAGCATGTGAACCTCTCCAAAATCTAGCAGGTTAGGGCTTTGAAAAGAGACATTTTTAGGGAAACCTATGGAGTTTTCAGAGTCCACATTTGGCAATCCTTTTATTTAAGGTCAGCTTTTTGTCCTCTGGCAAAATCCCTTTCTGGGGAAGAGAGGATAAGAAGGAACAAAAGGAGACAGGGAAATAACACTAGAGTTACAAAGTTATCCTGTTTGCATGTGCCCCAAAACTGTCCTTTGGGACTAATTGTCTGGATCAGGTCAGGAAAAACTCAGTGTTTTATATTTAGAAAATAGCAATGTGATGCTCTTGTACATGACCCAAGGAAGGGTGTGGATTTCTTTTTGCCTGATAATTTAGATCTGCCTTCTCTTTATTGCTGCCTGTAAAATCAGGGCAGCATTGAGACGTGGTGCTCACCTAAAATGGGAGTAGCTCTTGTTTCCCCAGGCTGCTAGAAAATTATTTCAGCCCATAGAACCATAATCACAAGCCTTTCTAGGCTGTTTTAGGTTGAATAATTTAAGCTTACTTTTAATTATTTACCATTTCTGGCCTGTGCTATGCGAGGATGTCTAACAGAGACATGTCACTGCTCAGTGCCAGTGAAGCTGACAGTGCAACAGGAGACTGGAGCAGACAAAAGCTAGTTTGTGCCTCACTGCTCAGGCCTTGGTTTGCTGGGGAGTGGCTGGACCCACCTGAGCCTTCTTGCTCCCTTGCTTCATTGCTTTTTAAAGGCACCAGTGCGGCAGGGAGGGAAGAAATCCCATGCACCATGGTGATAATAGTGTCACTGCTGGAGCAAGAAGAGGCAGTAACTAAGATTTCCCAAATGGCCCCGAAATGCTAATGGAGAATAGTTATGCTCAGCAAGTATCTTCTGTTTTTGCTGATGATTGTGGTACTGGACATCAGAGCTGCCTGGGGAAAGGAATTGTTGCTGTTGCCCACATTTCAAGGCCAGGGAGACACAATTCCACTTAACTTACGCTGTTGCCTGACTTAACTATCTCTGGTTTAGCCTCTTGTCTCCACAGATTTAATATTACCTCTGTTTAGTTCCTGTTGGAAATCATAGAATCCCAGACAGGTTTGGGTTGGAAGGGACTTTCAAGATCACCTCATTTCAAGGCTCCTGCCATGGGCAGGGACACCTTCCACTAGCCCAGGTTGCTCCAGGCCCCATCCCCCCTGGCCTGGAACACTCCCCGGGATGGAGCAGCCACAGCTGCTCTGCCAGTGCCTCAGCACCCTCACAGGGAAGAATTTCTTCCCAATATCCAATCTACTCCTACCCTCTGGCAGTTTAAACCCATTCCCCCTTATCATTGAAATAAGGTTATTGAAATAACATTCTCACACCAAATAAATTAAACCCTCAAAAACTTTATGTGATAGCACAAACAAAACCATAAATTTCCCAAATGATTCCTATTTCTTTTTATGCTGCTGGTGGAAGAGACTATAGATAGATGTATTTTAAATGTGTTTTGGTACAGTGACATGACTTTGCAGAAGGAATCGAGTGCAGTCTAGAATGCTGAAGTGAGCCTTAAACTGCCAGGCTGAGCTGCTCCCAGCAGGGCAGGGTGGCTTTAATGAGCATGGACTCGCTGTGCAAAATTCCATTTGCAGGAGACAAAAAGTGATTTCGATTCAAAAAAAGAAGAAGTTACTTTGACTGGTCAGTGACAACAGCAACTGCTGTATCAGAGCAAAAATTTTCCTGGAGAAATGCACAGAAACTCCATAGCAACTAGATGAGCTTTGTGCTAAATTCTACATCTGCTGCTGTGTTTTCTGGGGAGAATCCAGCCGTCCCCCACTGCCCCCACACTCACAGTGTCTGTGCTGCTTGGCAAATAGCTTCAGCCAATAGCCACTGCATCACAGGGGGTTTTAGGATGCTGAAAAATCTCCCAAGTTGTGATTTATTCCCTTTCCTTGGTTATCACAGGAACAGCACGAAGCCTGCAGCGTTGTCTGAAAGGTAGACAAACCTCTCAGCCACTCCTTTGGTAATATTTTATTTACTAACTTCTCCTTTCCTGGGACACAGACACAGGCAATAGGTACTTTAACAAAGCTGCTTCCCTCAAATGATGCAGGGAATTATCCTAGTGAGCGATGAGGCCCTGGAAAAGCTTTCCTAAACAAGTGGAATGAGAAATAATTAATAGCCGTGCCCAGAGCCAGCTCTGCATTGCAGCACGAGTTCTCCCAGCCTTAAGGAGGTACGTGCTTGGCTCTCTTCCCTAGGTTTCTAAGGAAGCCTAGCACTTAACCTGTTTGGTTTAGGAGTGGGTTATGCTCCCTGTGCCTGTGGAAGTGGCACTGCTGATGGGAATGCGGCTCTGGAAGGAGTGCAGATGGGGTATGGTTCCTTGCGGAGGTGAGATGCCAGTGCAGCCACTGCAGGGCTGTGGCTCCTGTGTCCTTTGCAGTGACAGGAAGGGTTTGTCCCTGCAGCATTTCAGTGTGGCACAGAGCTCTGACACCACTTGGTAAGTTCATTAGAACAGAGGAATGAAGGAGATTCTCTGAGGACAGCTACAGCCAGTCAATATGCTGCAGGTAGTAGGAAAGGTTAATTAACATCACTTTCCTCTTTCTCTCAGTTTAAGTCATCTGTCTGGATTGAGCAGCACATACTCCTTGTTTCGGAGCAATAAACCATCATTATTCTGTAGTCTTTACACAGTTGTAGTAATGATCATTGGTTCAGAAGTCTGAAATGCAGGATGAGTATCTGAGCCTTACTGAACGGAGCAGGTCAAGCCAAGTTCAACATACAGACCTGATGTTGTGAAGACAGAAGGCTTGAGAGGAACCAGCTTCCTGCTGGCAAAGGTCTTTGAGATGGACAAGGATAATGCAGAATAGGGAACTGTAATTAAAGGTCATAAAGGAACACTTGGTTTTATAACAGCATATATTATAATCTTTAACTCGTTGCAATCCCTGAAAGATTTGCTAATGATTTCAAGAGATTTAGAATTTTTTTCCAGATGATTTCATCCAGGAGATAATTCACCTCCTATTACATAACCATCTTAGTGCTTTCTATTTTCCAATGTCATTTTTGAACGTGTGTTCAGCTTCTGTAATACAGCTCTGTGGTCAAAAGGGAGATTATTTGTTGGAGATTATATATGGTGGAAAATAATATCATATAAATATACTCTGAGGGCCAAAATGTTCTTCACTTAAGTCTTTTGTTCTGTGACCCATCCCATTCACATCACCATGTTGTTGGCACCCAGAGAGCTTTGGTGTTCTGACACTATTTAGAAGATTACTACTGTTGTAAAAATAATGATTAAAGTAATTAGAGAAGCAGAAAGAGCTGGAAAATCACACATGGAATTGGAGAGAAATTTGCAAAGGCAGAGGGAAGAAGTGAAGGTGGTTTTTCCCAACACCTTGAGCTCAAGATGTCCATATGCCTTTTGAAGAATGTTGGTTTCAGGACCTCGTGCACTTCTAACCCGTCTGAACATAAATTCTCAATACTCTTTCTGGTCTTACTTTGGAAAGTAATTGCCAGTTGAGATCCTTCCAATAAACGGTCCTTTAAGGTTGCTTAGAAAACTATTGAGCAGTTCAGAACGGACTATCTGCAATATGGTTTTCTGCCTATCTTAGCTTATAGTCTCCCATGACTTCTCAGTAGATGGAACTGAGTGATGCCTTGAGATTATTCATACAGAAACTTGCTGGTATTTTAATCCCCTTAGAGTTTTGTGGGGTGGGAGACCCTTATTGTCAGTGAAACAGAGAACAGAGAATGAGCAAAAGTCTTCCCTTCCCAAATGCTGCTTTAGGACATCTGTGGATTTGCCTTGGATATTTGTGCAATTGTCAAACACTTCAAGATAAGTAATTTTTCACTGTGCAAAGATAATGCAGCATCAGGTGGTGCTCACTGAATAAGCAAGATGATGTGTAGGGATTGTCCAGCCTGCCAATAAGCTGCCCAAGGCAGTGGTGGAGTCACCATCCCTGGAGGGATTTGAAAGAGATGTGGATGTGGCCCTTGGGGACATGGTTAGTGGTGGCCCTGGCAGTGCTGGGGGAATGGTTGGACTGGGTGATCTCAGAGGGCTTTTCCATTCTCAACAATTCCATGATTCTCTGAGGCTGAGAGTTGTAGAGGAGCTGGCTGACAGAACTGCCACAGGGGTTGGTTTCTTTGATTTTTGCCCTTGACAGTCCTTCAGTGCAAGAGGGAGTTGGAGCAGTGGCCGAGAAAGGACAGCCTGGCCAGGGATAAACTGATCCAGAGGCAAAGATCAGCTTGACTTCAGTGGGTGCTGGAGCAGGCTCACAGGGAATGGATAAGAATAGCCAAATACTCATTTGATCCGACAGCTACTTCCCCTGTATGTAGCGTTGATATCCTCCCTTAAGTGAGTCATCTTTGCAGCAGTAAAGAATTCCCTTTGTCACTTCGGATGCAGCAGGACTTTTCAGAATTCTCACAAAGGATCTGACGTTTTCCCTTAATATACATTTGGCTGGGAAATAATAACCTCTTCAGGTATTTTAGTATACAGAATTACTTTGTTTCAGAGTATCATGGCATAATATATGTACTTTCACTTATCTGGAGGGTTTGGTTATTGTTCAGCCTACTGAAATGTATTGTTTAACCTGCAAAATAGCTTTTCCCCTGTTATTTTTACTCATTCTGAATGTAAAATGCTAATTCAGGTGGGAGTTCTAGCCTAGCTGGTGAAGACCTGGGATGTGTGGGGCTTTGCCAGTGATCTCCATGACCTCAGGCTGAAATATTTGCATCTGCTGTTTCCCTTTATCAGTGTTGAATAAAGTTATCATGCTACTGATTTGTAGTGATTTATATCTCAAACATCGACCATATTTTGCTTTGTTTTCAAAGATCATCTGGAGGTACAAGTCTTATAGGAAAGAGTAAGTTTAGTACAGTATTCAGCAAAATAAGGAGTTGCTTCCTTTAGATTTGTTGGAATCGCCAGCAGCAGGGAACATTATAAAGCACAATTCCAATTGATTTTGTTTAGCCAAGAGAGTCTAGCGATACTTTTTCTGTGGATAAGCACAAAGAAGTCAATGGAATTCCCTGCTCAGGCTGGTTGTAGGAAGTGCTCCTCTCTGAAAGGAAGGGCAACAGGAGGCAGGTCTGGGTAAACTGGAATCTGTTTCTGACCCTGATACCTAATTGGAAATATGTTAATTTTCCATTGCATGTACTTGAAATTTTATCTATCTCTGTCCCACTCAGTGTTGGGAAGATGCTGTTGGAGAGGAAAGCTGGAAATCCAGTGCTGGGGGAAAGCATCAGAGCAGGGAGTGTTTTGTGTAGTTTTGTGTCCTATTTTTCCATCTTGTCACTGCCTCGGGGTGAAATTTCGGTGTTAGGCCATGAAGTCCAAATAAATGAGCTGCCACAGTGACAGAACAAGGCTGAGGGAAGTAATGCAGATGGGAAAAGACATTCCCAAGTGGAAGAGTGCTGGATGTCATGAGGGACGTGTCTCTCTTGCCTGATTTCAGTTGTGCTGCCTGACCAGGCTCCATTGACAGTGGAGTCATACATGTGGTCATGGCTAAAGGTTTCCTCCATTCTTGAGCACACTGAGGATCTATAGGATAATTCAGTAACAGAATTAATTTGCCAATAGTCAAATATTGCAGTGATAAAGCAATATAAAATTTAAAATGCTTTAGCACTTTCCTTGCCATAAAACATGTTGACTTTGAAAGATAAACACAAACTTTGTGCAAGTTTATTGAGTGAATTTTTCTGTTTCTTGCTGGCAATAAATCTGTGTGTTTATGTATGTTTGGGGTTTTGCTGGTTTGTTTATTTTAATTGACATTAATAGAGTTTGCTAACCAATTTTGGTCTGATGTAATTATGCTTTCCCTAAAATTGCATTATTGGGTTTTGAGAGAATCCAGTTTTTGCGTGGATCCGTTCAGGAAGGCTGTGTGTTCCTCTCCATAGCTGATGGCTTCCAGGCAAGCCTGATGACATATTTTTCATTGCTTATTACAGTCTTTAGAGACATCAGACAGAGAAGAAACTTGTGTTGGCAATACAACTTACTTTTGGGATTGTGTTGCTCCATGAGGACAGTTTCTGTGTGAATCCCATCTGAGAGGTGCTGCTGCCAACTGCAGAGATCCTGTGAAGTTCATCTTCTTCATTAGTTACTAAAATATTAGAATTTTGGGGGGTTGGATCACCCAGCCCCAACCCCCTGCCCTGGGCAGGGACACCTCCCACCAGAGCAGGTTGCTCAAGGCTTCATCCAACCTGGCTGTGAACACTGCCAGGGTTGGGGCAGCCACAGCCTCCCTGGGCAACCTGTGCCAGTGTCTCACCACCCTCATAGGGAAAACTTCTGCCTCAGATCTAACCTAAATTTTCCCTCTTTCAATATGTACCCAATAATTTTGTGGGGTTGGCTTTTAGCAGGGTTTTCTATTTTGGTGAAAGGTGTTGTCCTGATCCATGTTTGCCTGAATTTATGCCTTGACTACAGAAGTAATAGTTCTTTGATTCTCTCACTTATGTGTTTATTTCTCATAAGAATGTGATGTTGTTGTTAAAACCTTTGTTATTTTGCCTCTCTGCACCATTAATGCTGTGCATTTCACAGCGTCCTGAGCTATGAATAACAGCTGAAGAAAGTTTTACAGCATTCTTAGGACTTGTCTAGAAATAAACTTCTCAGTTTTGTCACTGTGCCGTCTTTGGCTCTTTAATTTATAGATGCTGCTGGTTTTAATAGTCCTGAGAGACAACAGTGCTTTGTCTGTTGTCAGTGGTTCATCGTCAGTCTCAGCCTCACAGTGATTCACTCATCTCTAACTCAGAATTGCCACCAGTGTCTGTGGTAGACAGTTCCACAGTGCCTTTCACTCTGTCCTTGGGTGTGTTTATTACTTTTGTGGAGGTGGTTTGGTTTTTTCCTTGGGTGACTTATCTAACTAGCTGATAAACAATGTGAAGATGTGTTTTCAATCACAAGATCTCCCAATGTCTATTTAGAACTGTGTGTATGGGTGTGATAATGAAAATTGAGTCAGTTCCTCAGCACACTTACTTGTTTTTCGTGCCATTCTGGCCCTCATTTGCCTGATTTATATAACTGTGAGGCACAAATTGCCTGCTTACAGAAACAAAACCTCTTGATTGTACTCTGTTAGAATCCTTTTGATCACAGGGAATTGCTTTTGGAAGGTTGTCATCTTTTATTTATCATCTTATTGCAACTCCTTCAGCGTGGGGAAAGGCAAACTATTAGACAGGAGTGGTACCAACCCAAGCTTTCAAGTACTGTTTGTTGACATGCAATGAATATAGCACATAACTTTTCCTTTCATGACTCACTCTATCTTCAGAGATTGGGAGGATAAACCCTTTGGAGCTTGCTCCAAAGAGGATGTCTCTTCATCTGCACCAAAGCCTTGTTACAGCCAAAGACTTGGAGTCAGTAGTGCTGGGTTCTGATTTGTTTTCTCAGGTAGCTGTAGGTGTGATGAGTTGAGCACATAAAACACAAGTTGTAATATCAGAGAATCGAAAAATTACAGTTTTATGGTCGTGGTTAAGCCAAATGGAAGTGCATTTATCACAGACAGGTTGTTTTACACATCAATACAAATATGTTCAGTGTGTCTAGATCAGTGTGCATTACCTCATACTAATGTGTGAATTGCAGGGATTTAGGTTTAGTTTTCTTTCAGTACAGCTAGATATTCTCTTTATGACTCTAGTTGGCCCATGGAGAGCAATTTGCTAAACCTAATAGCTTAATCTTCAAGTTATAAGCATTTTCTTATGCAGATTAATAGTTACTCTTGTTACTAACAGATGTATTTAATGGGCCCTGAGATAACAGACAGGCACAGGGTGCAAAACAAAAATAGTAATCGTGATTATTAAGTGAATTTAAGGACCTGTGTAACGATGTTCATCAGCACCCACGAATTACTGTGGGAGAGGGAAAGCTCAGGGCTGCAGTGCTAACCAAAAATGGATCATTTTTTGAGATTTCCCCTAAAAATATCCTTCCCTCCCCTTTAATACAGAAACGGGGAAGAAAAGTTGTGTATATATTACATCTGATGCTCTTTTTTTAACACTTAAGCTGGTAAGCGACCCAGAAGCCTGTATTTTTGTACTGTTTTCTTCTTCTTGGAGCATTTCTCAGGCATTGAAGGCCACACTCTCCTCCTTTCCCTTCCCAGAGCAAACACCCAGACAGTAGCTGCTGTTCACACAAGAAGATGTTTCTCTACTCAACAGTAGAGACTTTGCTGTGTTTGCTAAGAATAGCTTAACACAGGAGCAATTTCAGGATGTATCTAACAGTAAAATAAACTGCATTAAAAAAAAACAGTGGTGAATTCCCTAGTTTGACAAAAGGCCTTATAACTTCCAATTCCCAGTTGTGTCACTTTGTGTATAGCAAAGGATGAGCAGGTTTCATCCTCCTGCCTAGGACGGAGCTCTCAGGGGAATGTGTTAGTTACAGACTATTCTCCCCTTTGAAGTTTGAGTGCAAAAACATTCAAAGCCTGTGATAAGGTAACTTTTTAGGGGAAAAAATGTGTTTCAAAACAACACTCTTGTTCTGTGTATAAAAGATGAGGAAACTCATCTTTATACACTGCACTTTTTTCTGTTCCAGTTCCAAGATTCTGTGCTGTATAGATGCAGAACTGAAAGTATTTTCACTTTCTTGCATGTTAGGTCAGTTTATGAGCAAAATATTCAATCTCAGAGCAAAGTAGTTCCCTTTCATCTTGCTGTTTGGCATATTTTCCTGCTGCTCAAACAAAAAAATAAGAGGACAATTGACTTTTAGGCAGGAAAACATTTAGACTTCAATAAATGTTGGGCATTAGCCTGAATAAAGTCCACGTTGGTGAATGTCATTGAATGGCAAATTCTTTTGCAAAGGGAGAGTTATACATTCAACATTAATCTTTCATTCCTCATTGAATTAATTGATTCTTTTAAACTGCAATAAAGCAAAAAATGCAACATGGAAAACTTTATTGTATATACTGTGTCAATACATATATATGAAGCATATTGTGCTTTATATATGAAATATATACCCAAAATATCCTGGGTTTATATGAAAGTAGGCAAGTTTTGGCTTTGAAAGTTGTATCAGATTTGAAATAATTCAAACAGAAGTGAGAACTTTGGAAACTTGTGTATTTTAGCAGCAAGGGCCTAGGGGACTGTGGTTTCCAGAGGCAGCAGTGAGCTCCTGCCGAGGGATTCTAAAGGGAACGTGGGATGATTGTCTTGGAGCAGAGGATTGAGGCATTACTTGATGTCCCACATTGGGAATGAGATAACTTCACAATATCCCACAAGATGGCTTAAGGCAGAATTAGTGTCCTGTCTGTGCTAAGGAACAAAAATCAGAACTAATCAAGGGCCTGGTGTTTGGTTTAGTTTAGGCTGAGACAAACAGGCACCAATTAGAGCTCACTGCTACAGAGGGATAGAAAAACATGAAGCTCTTAAAAAGTGTTTTCCTTCTGTTGAACTGAAAAAAAAAAGAGCTACTTTGGGCACAAGAAGTGATGATTTACTTTATAGCTGTGTTGGCTTGGTCTGGATCTGAACTGCATCTTAACCCTTTACCCTCAGGGTATTACGGACTATTTCTCCTTGCACTGATTTTGTTAGTTTTGTGTTTAGTCAAGAGCCCCTGTAATAGTTCCTTTGTGTTATTCAGGGCTTGATGTTAACACATGCATTTCATTTCCAGTGAGATGGAAACAGAGCTGAGAGGGAAAAGAAATATTGACTGTGTCTGTGAGGGCATCTCTGTGAAAATCTGGGGTGTTTTTACCTTCCAGTGCCACATCTCTCACCCCAAAGTACCTGCAGAATAAGTGTGTACCCTACTCCTTTAACATATTGCTGGACCAAACCAAAACAACACGAGAGTGAGCCGAGGCTGTGCAAAAACCAAAGCAATTTTGTTAGCAACTTGCACATTGATAAACTGATACTCTGTAGAAGGGAAATGCCCTTTTTGTTTTCTATTTGCCTCAGAATTCATGTGAGACATTTTCCCCTTCTTTTACTAGCTATAAAATCCCCATGTATTTTGAATTAAAGGAAATCAAAATGTTAATGGTTTAGTTAATTTTCTGTTTCCATAGATTTCTATAGATTATTTGTATAGATTACATATTTGAACCCTATGAATACTGGAATAAAAAGGTCACCTTTTGCACTTGCACTCTAAGCAGTATCTGGAGGATGTATCAGGTATTACATTTGTGTTTGCATTTGAATTGCCCACACTTCATTTTTCTTATGTGTCTTAATTATCCTGTGCTTTGTGTGTGGAATCCTGGAGGCTCAGGTGACTTGTGTTTGGAGGGAAAAGCCTTGTGAACTCACCAGGGAGCCAAAAATATTCCAGGATAAGAGACTATATAGCTTTTATTTGTTTTGTTTTAAAACTGTAAATATCTTCTACTTCCCTACCCTTTTTCCCATTCTGTCCCACCTGTGCCCACTGGATCAGCAGCTGATTAAACCCCAGGTTGTCACTTTGTCTCAGAGTGATTAAAATATGTATGGTACCACTTGGATTAAAAGCTCTTTGTCTCTGTCCAGAGAGGATCGTTAGGCTTAATGTGTTGAATGATTCACCATCAAAAGCACAGCAAGTCCTCTTCAAAATGGCTCCAAATAGATTTTTTTTTTTTTTTTTTGCCATTGATTGGACTGAAATTATTTAAGATGAAGAGGATTTGCTGCCAGGTCCTCTGGAGCAGCCAACTGCCCCTATATCGAGGCTGCTTGGGCTTTGGGAATTGCTCGTTGTGGTCTCTGTGGCCAATGTGCAGCACATCCCAGAAGGAAGAAAAGGCTGAATTTTGGGGTAATAGTGATTTGCATTAGTATAATTATTGTAAATATAAATGACATAAAGGCATAAATCATCGGAGTTTATAATCTGCGTGAGCTCAGGATCTGACCTGAACTTATTGCCAGAAGCAAGTGAGTTGTGCTGTAGTTGACCTTCCCATGGAGGAATTCCCAAGAGTGAAAGACTTTGTGTTTAGGAATCATTTTGAAGTTCAGGAAATCTCCTAGAAATATATAGGTCCCAGTGCAGTTGCTTTTTGTTAATTGCTGTGTTGAGCCATAAAAGTGTCACAGGAAACGACTCTTTGGGGAGAGATTTCACAATAATAGATGTGGGGATTTATGTCACTAACAATTGTAATTTGTTTTGATACTCTGAGCTCTTTCTCTCTTTCTTCATTTTCCCCCTTTTGTATTTATTTTGCAGCACTAAATACCATTACAGTGGCTCCTGAATTGTTATTTTAGCTACAGTACAGCATAATTGAAGCTTCTACTGATACACTAAGCTTTAGCAGTAGTGGCAAAAAGGAATAAAGAAACATTTTTCTTGGCAGCAGAGCAGTTTTGCTCTTGTTGCTGCCTACCTGTGTGTGTGTGACTGTCCCTAGTCCTGTTTCATCTTACCAGGCATATGCATTGCCATTCCTGGACTGTGGAGTGGTGTTCCATCAAATGAATTCTCCCTCTGGAGATCAGCTTACAGCTTTGATTTCACTGCTGCTCATGTGTCAGTCTTCGAGGTCCTGGCTGGGACTGCAAGCCACGGCAAAGCAGTGAGTTTGGACTCACTGTTTATCTTGGTGGCCAGTGGTAGCAAACTCAGAATTTTAGCCATGATGCCATTTACTACAAGAATCTTTGGAAAAGAGGCAATTCCCAAAAGTCTGCTGAGGGCTCTGTGGGTTTGTGTTGCTCTAAAGCTGATAATCCTAACTGCTACAGGCTTAGAAGGATTTAAGAGATGAAACCAGTTTGGTTTTGGAGGACAAGAGGGACCCGGTTCAGCGCTGTAATACTTGAGATACTCTGTGTCTTACAGGCATTTTAATGTGTTTCTGAAGTTTTTCTCTTTAAGGGAGTAATTAGAGTTTGGAGTTGGTGTTGCAAAAAGGTCAGTTGCACTGCTGAGGAGGAAAGGGAAAAGCAAGATGGAAACCAACTTGTGGAAACCAATAAAACAAGAGGTAACAGCAGAAACTGATGCCCAGGAAGTTCCACTTGAATCCAAAGAAGAACTTCTTTCCTGTGCAGTCACTGAGCACTGAACACATTGCCCAGAGAGGCTGTGGATTGTCCCTCACTGGAGGTGTTCAAGAACCATTTGGACACTCCTGAGCCATGTGCTCTGCTGGCCCTGCTGGAGTAGGGAGGTTGGACCAATGACCCATTGTAGTCCCTTCCAGCCTAACAGATACTGGGATTCTGTGAAAGTGTATATTAGAGCATGGAAAAACAGTGTAAGGAGCCTTTGGGGCAGTTCTGGCAGTGTTAACACAGAACAAGCTCTGACTCTTCCACACAGAGGGGAGGACTGAGGTGCTTTGGTATGAGTTTCATGCCTTTGTGTTCAGTTTATTCATTGCTGCCTGATGGGAGAGATTTGCAGCCCAAACAATGCAGCAAAGAGCATGGGAATCACAGAGATACGGCAACATGTTCCTCCCCAAAGGCTTTGAACCCTACATCATAAGATGTATACTATGTTAGGCTATGATGCCCTAACTGAGCCTGGCAAAACTCAAACGTGTTTGCTGCCTGAGTAATTTGCCCTAATGACTTGGAGCCTTTTGGGTAAACAACAGGAATATTGTCAAAAACTTCTCCATTGCTCTCCCTCTGACGGCTACACAGATTGTTGCTCTCTGCAGGCATTATTTCCCAGGAATGCATGCTGCTTGGGCTTGGCCACCCTTTCCCCTTGAGTGGGGCCTTGGGTGTTTTCCAGTAAGCTCATTTCCCATTCAATAGCTTGCTCTGTCCAAGGGTTTTTAGTTCCAGTTGGTGTTGGAACCTTGGTTCTATGAACTTTGGTGGAGTCAAGCACTTGCTGGGATTCCTTTCTTTAATAACCACATGAAGAAGTTGGGAGAGTGTGTACGTACCTTAATGTCACAGGGTAATGCTTTGCAAGAGCTGAAGGAAATCAGTGTCAGGGAATTATACATCACAGCGTCTGAGGCTTTCAAGGCGCTAAGTGATCACATCCTGGAGCGTTCATCAGCTAGGAAGAGTTACAGAGCCAGTTTAAATCTCCCTCGTGGTAATTAACACAAAAGAGAACCCTGTACCGTCAAAAATCCTTAGCTGGGGGGCTGAGGAGACCTTGCTCTCTGGGACTGTAACTGGTGCTGCTGTGAAGGGTAATTGGGTGGAAATCAATAGGATAGCATAGACAGCTGCTTGCTGACATGTGTGTTGTACTGGCAATGGATTGAAACCCCAAGGAGGAAAATGTTGGCTAGATGTTGCAATTCTTTGAGGGTCACTTTATTTCTGAGTAATTTTGGGCTTAAATTTCCACATACCTGCCCAGCTCCACTGATGGGTTGGGTGTGTGTTGTGGTATATCCTGTGGAACTCTGATACCTGCAGACAGTCTGTGCCCGTTGCCTCTGCTATCTCCAGATGGTCCTGAAGCATTTGAAAACTTTGAATTATTTCTCAACTAACTTTTTTAGTGGTTTTTTTGGTGGTTTTCAATTCTGCAGTGAGCCCCTTTGGGAATAATAGGTGGATTCCAACATACAGTCCTCAAAATAGTAATACCCTAAATGGTATAATCATGATAAATATCTCCAGCCTAGAGTGAATGTCTAGTCTCAGTTTTGGTGCTGCTTTTGTTTGGTTGGTTTGGTTTTAATCATTACTACTCTAGATTTAAAAAAACCAACCAACTCCAACCCTAAACGAGAACAGTAAACCCCCAAAACAAGATCAGACATGACACAGACAAGAGCAAAAGTGATCTAACATCAGCTATTGTCCTTTTTGGATACATATGAGCTTGTCTGGAATCATACCCAGGGGACATATCAATCCAAAGCAAACTCATCAGTTTTTAGCTGCATGAAATACCAGGCGAATCTCAGGGATGAAATGGTCATGAAATTTGTGCTCAGCTTGTAAATACCAACTAGATGTGCCTTGAATGAATCATATTTTGAAACTGGGAAGGCTTTAGCAACACTCTGAAATTCAGCTCTTTATGTAAACACAGCGTGGCCGAGCGCGGTTAGGGCAAAAATCAAACCACTGAAAGGCATGCAACTGAGTAACTCAATAAGCAGCGTGTGGAGAGGCATTCCACGCAGTGGGACTTTAACTTTCCGTGCTGGAGAGCCGTCCCCCAGCCCACCCCACGCCATTGACATGCATAGCTGGCCTGGTAGGTGTAAAAATAGACAGGCAGCAGTGCCTGAATTGGACATGGTCACCGACTGCTGCCTGCAGTTGCTGAGGTTTCGGGTTCTCCCTGACACAGGAGGGCTCAGGGAAGGGAGCCTGGAACGAGTGGCCAGGGAGCAGGGCACAGGCAGGAGCCTCCTGTCCTGTGGGAGCGCTGGGCACCCTCTGTGGCACAAAGGTGATCCCCCTGGTTGGAGTGAGCACCAGGACTGATATGGGCAATGCACCAATCTGCCACTCTTGTCATTCAGAGAAGGGTTTGAGGACACAAGGGAACATACAGGATTTGGATAAAACCCCTGACTATTATGGATTCAACAGTGAAGAAAGTAAAGATGCTGAAGCCCTGGTAAGTCTGGAGAAAACAGGAATCCAAGGGGAACATAAAGCTGAGGGTTGTGCACGTTGGGTTTGAAAGGATTTCTTGGCTCAGAACCTTAATTGATAGCTTACAATATTGAGAGATCTGCTGAACATGTCCATGTTGAAGCTAAGCTTTGGTATCAGGACTGTGATTAAAAAGCAGCTGTCACTAAGCTGTGCAGTCACTTCAAAGCCTTGTCAGCTACCAAAAGGTTTTGGTATGTGGAGAGAGAACCCTGTGGGTGAAATGAGCCCATCAATGAATGAATGTGAGGAGTTATCCTGGCTTATATGACCACTAGGAATGATCCTGCATGGATCATTCTCAACACTTGAACTCAGTAACTTATTTTTAAGCTGTTTTCTGCCCAGTACATGATATTATTTTCTGTGCTTGCAGCCGAGACAGAGCCTCACAGATCTTGATGCAGATGAGGGTTACAGTGAGTGGGACCAGGCACAGGCAAGAGGGTCATGCTGAGGACTTGAGAATTACGCATGCAGCAAGCAATTCTAACAGCAATGTCAGCATCTGCAAACCAGAAGAAATGAATACTTGTATAGTCTGTGGCAAATGAAGTGATTCTTTCTTCCTTTTTTTAGTCTTTCCTGTTGGAAAAATTAGTTGTTAAATGGTTATTTCATTCAAAATGGGCAGTGAAAGGATACAGTGTCAAAGCTTCTGGCAGGACAGGAAGGTCAGAAAACCTTCCCTGTGGATATAACCAAATATTATTTTCTCAGCTATTGATCTATAATGAAGTTGTTCTCAGGTTGACATTAAGCTCTGCATGTGCCTGAATTCTTGCAGTGCAGTGTAAAAGTGTAGGTGAGAAGTGTCCACAGAGAATGAGGAGACCCAAGGCACTCCCAGCAGCAGCTCACAAGTTCTGCTTTGTCCTAGAAAACACTTTTGATGCTGCCTTGGTTTTCTGGTAGGAAATTATTTTAGCTGGATTTTTCTGACCAATTTTACTGCGCATTTCACTGACAACACAACTGGACCTGTTCTTCATAGAACCACAGAATGATTTGGGCTGGAATGGACCTTAAAGGTCTAGTTCCAGCCCCTCTGAAAGCTTCATTCTTCAGAAATAAAACTTTCTTTGAGATAAAACATGAAATGAAACTATTTCTTTGAGCTTTCAGGCAGATTTTTTTCTCCCACCACGCAGTTTTTGGTTGAATTACCAGATAAGCTCCAGCATTTGTGATGGGAAACACCCAGTCAGGGGGAGGGACAGGGCTCCTTCCTTTGTTGAGTGGGTGAATTTTGCCAGGCGTTAGAGGATTTCCCTTCAGGTGAGTGACCTGAAGCTGTGAGGACGGGTGTGGAAGTTCCCTGGGACACAAATAAGCAAACTCTGAAACAGTTCTCCCTGCATGCATGATCTCCGAGCTGCCCTTTGGCAGAAGGTCATGTTCTGGAGGAGGCAGGAGTGAGCCAAATTTGATCTTTGAGGGGATTTTTTCCCTTTCTTTGTTTTTTTTTTTTTCTTTTTCTGGCTACTTTTCATTCAGCCTACAGAGCTTTCCATAGCAGGCAGAGATCAGGCACTTCGATAATGCCTTTGATGCACTTACTCATAAGATCTTGGCTTTCTATGGCTCTGGTAGGGACAGGCTGAGTTGCTTTAGAATGTCTGTCTTGATTCAGATGTTGCAGTGCTTGGGGGAAGCAAACCTGAGAAGATTTACAGTCTCTCACCATACTTATGATTCCATACAAGCAAAAGAGGTATCTGCAAATTAGAACTTTCAGCCAAGTTTTGTCCTGAAGAGAGAAATTGTTTATATTTTTTTTTCCTAGAGAGGAATGTGATATTCAGCACAATAAATTTCCTCTGCTTTTTTATAGCTGTATCTGTGTTCCCTGTCTTGGATCATTAAAAAGGGTTGCCACATCAAGCTGAAAGTGATGACTGCAGGAGTCTTGTACCAGATACAGGCTTCAGAACATTTCAGCTGGTATCCAGCCAACTCGGATGGCAAAATTGCTTTGCTAATCTATTCTTTGCTAAACTAAAATCAAACGCAATCTGCTGCTTCAGGTCCAGGTAGTTCATAGTGCCTAGTACAGACTGCGCTGAGTTTCAGGACAGGATTGTTCCACACTCCTACTGCAGCATCCATAGGAGGAGTTTTCCCTCCTTGTTCAAGGCAGTGGATTTGGTAATGTGGACTTTTACATCATTGTTGCTTTTCTACAGATGAGATCAGATGAAACTGATTCCTATCTCTGCTGCCCAGAGCAGAACTGTTTGAGATTTAGGTCCAGGATGACAAGATTCCTCATTTACCGCAGTAACTTTAGTTACTCATTGTAGTTATGTTATCCATTTTACTTTTCTGTATGGGTCAGATCTCTACAGAACTGGCATTGAGTTAGAAACTGCTGCATTTCACTAACACCCATTTGTTTGCATCTATTTTTGTCCATCTCAGAGCAAAGTGAAATCATTTTTTGCTGTTTATGGCACCAGTAAGTTTGAATCAATGGGCGATCGGTTAATGGTGTTTAGGTGAGGAAAGCACTTTGATTCCTCAGCACTGGTGGTGTTAGCACATTTCTTCTATTGGAAAACACCATTTTGACCTTAAGAAAAGAAAGGGAATGAAAAATGGAGAGTGATAGAATTATCTGTCAACAGTCTGTCATAAACCTCACTTGCAGGCTGGATTTTTGTTAAGCCTAGTTATTATCCTGTTAGATATGCTTGGAATGGCATCCCAATCCTTTCTAGAGGTGTTCTAGCATTATTACCTCTGTTTAGGAACACCGTCAGCAATGGAAACTTGCCATGGAAACCCTTCAGATGCCTGCCAAGTTCTGCAGTTGTTACTAACACCTCAACATCTCAATATGTGGTATCCAGAGGATCCAAAGTATTTTTTCTTCCTTTAATATTATTCAGTTCCTTTAGTAGATATCAGTTTCATATCAGTATATAAGAGACTTTAGTAAATGTGTGTGTCATGGAGGAGAACTAAGGCTAATCCTGTGGTTTTTTTGAACACAGCCTGAAATGACTATATGATACTTTCACTCAAGTTCCTGCACAGGAAATATTCCCATTAAACAACAGGATTACCCATTTCTGTTTTTTTAGAGTATCTTAAAAGTCTTAGTAAAAGACATGAAGATTTTTCTAGTTTTTAGGATTACTCAGACTATGTTAAAATCTTTCTTGATATCCAAATCCTTTGGGCTTTGGTTTGTTCTTTTGTTGTTTTCCAGGCTCTTTTGAGATCCTGTTTTTTAGATTCACACTGCTGAGTGTAATTCAGACTCACACACATTGTTTCCAAGTGGATTTATATCAAAATGTTTGGTTTTGAGAACATGAATAGCCCAGGGGAGACATCAAGGATTACACATGCCTCAATTTCAGCTAGGACTGATGTGCTCTCCTGGATTAGAACCTGATAACTGGTGTTGCTTCATACTTGAAGACCAGTGTGGATTAAAATAACTTGTATCATCGCAATACTGCCCTTGGAAGGTACATGCAGCTAGGCAAAAGGCGTTTACTCTATTCTTTTTCACAGAAAGCTATGCAGTTTTTGCCTGAGTTCTCACAAATCCTTCATTGAGACAGGACCAGGCAGCTGGCAGCTAGGCCACTGTGTCCAGATAATGAAGGGAGTGGGAGGACTCCTACGGATGTCTGAGGCAGCTAAAGGACCATAAAGGGTTTACAGAAGGCTTTTGCTTCTTGGCTCAAGGAAGAGTTGATTTTACATTAGGTTTCTCTTCCTCTTTTGCTGTTGTATGGGCTAATACTGGCCCAAATTCAGGCACACAGTTAAGTGAGTGTTTAAATGATAGAATCATAGAATTTAAGGGTTGGAATGGACCTTAGAGATCATCGAAGCCCAACCCCCTGCCCTAGGCAGGGACAGCTCCTCTCTAGATCAGGTTGCTCAAGGCTTCATCCAGCCTGGCCTTGAACGCCACCAGGGTCTAGGCAGCCACCACTTCCCTAGGCAACAACCTGTGCCAATGTCTCACCAAATCTCTCTTTGGCAAATAAATCTATTTAGCTTGAGATCAATTAGACTTAAATATGTGGTAAAAATTAAGTATATCTTGAAGTGGTTTGGCAAAATAGCCCTTTATTCTTCTCCTGGTTAAGAACCAAGCAAAACTAGTTAGATATTTGTGGGTTTCAGGGGAAGGAAAAGAGTGGCTGGTGGTGTCCTGCAAGCTCTGGGATTTCAAGGAGAAGCTGACAGAAGAGTCAAAGATGTTGAAATATAACAGTCAGCCTAAAATGAAATTCATCTCTTAAGAATAATTGAGGATTTTCCCATCAGAATCAGAAGATGGAGTGGGTGAAACCTGGATTTTCTATTAGTGTAAATTGGAAGCATCCATCAGTGTTAATGACTGTTCAGTTGTGTCTGGTTGGGGCAATTTTATAGCAGGGACTGGTACTGAGGTGAACTTGGGCAGTTTTTTCCTCCTTATCTTGCTCAAAAATACATTTTTGTTGGAACTCTCTAAATATTCAATGCAGCTTTCTGAGCACAGTCTTAGTAGTAAGACATGAAACTACCGCAAAGCTGCTATATGGAAACATTAAAATTACTGGGAGGAGACTTTCAGTTCAAGTTATTAAAAGTAAGTGGGACTGATAATGCATTTGTTATTTATGCTGTGCATAAATCATAGTGCATAAATCATAAACCACTCAACCTAGTTTTATTTTCTGAGCTGCTTTTTCCTGGTGACTCTTTCCAGTCACACCAGTGAAATTAATTTCTCCAGGACACTGTAAATCTTGAATCTTGTTACACACTGTGTCTCCTTTGGGTTGCAGCCCCTTTGTCTGACATGAGAAAGCTTTTACCACTATGTATAATGAATGCAAACGACATTAGTCTTCCCACCTGCTTTGGCACTGAGTAATTTGGACTTCTACACATCCCTTAGCAGGTCTAATGAGGGAATATTCATTCTGAGGAACACAGGACATGCTGAAAGGGTCACTTGGAAATCCACACAATGCTATCCCAGGTTTCCAGGTCAGGCAATCATTTTCTGTGTTTAAATACACCTAAACTAGTGTTGATTTGAAATTACTGATTGCTTTAATCCTGGGTCATAGGCAGTGTAGAGCACAAAGGGTTTTTCTTTTCTTGTAGCTGTTTCTCTGTCATGTTATTACACATTATTTTTTGCTGAAATCTCAACAGTCGTTATGGCAAAAGTGTCGGCTCATGTCCACACTGTCTGCAACAGTGTGGTGAGGGCAACTCCAGTCACAGCTCCAGCTCAATGCCAGCAAAAGTGGTGCCAACTTTTCCATCTCCTTCATCATTAATTGGCCTAAATACTCAGAGCACCATTAATTATTCAGGTGCAAAATATATACTTACAAGAATATTTATTTTTTATTTCTGATTTAGAACCATCATCATCAACCTAGAGACATAAACCCCTGAGACTGAACATAATTAATTGCTAGGTGCTGTTAGCTCCATCTTGGCAGAGAATATTTAACTTGCTGGTGATCTCTTCTCTCTGCATGTTTGTCTTCACACCTCACACAACCTGTGATTCTCCTTCTTGTTTATTAATTACAATTAGTTCATTGTAAGCAAGTTGTGTTTTTTTCCTGGGTAAGAAGATGCCTGAGAACAAGATGCTTAGTGAAAACTTGCTATTTCAGGACTGTTGGTTTTTCAGTTCAACTGGTTACGAACAAATTGTATCCAGCCCAAAGTACACAGCAGGATGAATCAGATCTGAAATGCCTATACATGCTTGAATGGGAAAAGCTGAGGGATAAAAACCCTTGTTTTGAAATTGAAATAAGAAAATTTGGCCTGTTGTTCATCCAGGCATTTAGATGCTGCAAGTTCTGTGATTTAATCTGTCTTCCTTCATCGCTTGCAGTAAATGAAAGGGAGGAAAAGACTCATTTTTGTGGGCAAAGGAAGTAGCTTTGAAAGCAAAGCACGGTTGTATTTCTTCTCTTGCAGAAGATGAATGTTATTTCATTAAAGGCTGGGAAAATATGTTTCCATTATAGCTGTTATTATCTCATTTAAGTCATTTATCAGTGTTAGATTACTGAGCCTGTGCCACTGCAAGTGCAAGATTTAGCTTGTGTTCTGGTGTTTCTATCAGAACTGCAGGCTCAGGCTCTGGGATTTTAATTAAAAGCAAAACCCCCAAATAATCCATTGCCTTTTTTGCAGTTGTAGCTGTGTGTGCTGTGATGCCCTCTGAAGATCAGCAGCACTTTCAGCTCATTATAGAAGTAAGTCAGTGTACAGAAGATAAATGTGAGCTGCTGATAAACTCACTGGCAAGTTTTACACTAACTATTCCCCAAGGAAAAAGCATTATTTTTGAAGTCCTAACTTTTACATCTGATTATTGTATGGAAGAAACTTCCATACTGGTCAAAAATAGGTATGTGACAAGTGAGTTGGGTAACGGTAACACCTTGTCTGTGCTGTTTCTGGAGTTGCACACAATGACTGCTTAGAACAGATGGTTCCTGAAATCAGAGAATAACCAAGCCAACTGGGACAAAATCTAGTGGTTGTCTCAAGGGTAGGAGCATAAATTGACAGTTTAGAGAGCATGGCATAAGAAAGGATTAATGGCATGTGTGTACAGACCTGTTATTAGCCCCCTTGCGTCTTTAAGTACTGATTGACATCAAGAAGCCATGAAAAGTTGAGTTTAGATGATGCAACTTTCCTTATGCTGTGAGCTGAATTCTCAACTCTGGGCACTCCCTGAATAAATTAACTTGAGCCACCAGTCAATTAAGAGCTTTTTAATGAAGAAGAGTTCACAAGTTATCAGCACTGTGTTAATTACAGACGCAGCTGTTGGACAAACATTGCCTCACAGCTCTGGAGTTTGTAACTGGCGTGGACACCGTCACCTAACCCTGAAGTTCCCATATATTCTGCTGATTTTACCTGCAAGATAATACAGGATTGACTTTAACATGGAAATTTTTAGAGCTGCAAAGGATACGAGTTTCTTGATTTGTATCAAGCAGGTTTTGCTCACCTCCTGATCAGGGACAACATGTTCAAAAGTCACAGCTAAAAACATTTGCCCCATAAAATCAAAGCAGCATGTTCCAGAGTCTGTGCTTGAAAGGTAGGTCTGAAAGGGTTATTTCTACTCGGATACACACTTTCATACACATACAAACTAAGTGTGCTAAATTAAAGTGCAAACCTGCTGTTTGATTATTAGAGGTGAGTTTTGAGTTCTGCTTTTGCCATCATTCACTAACAAACAGTATTTACCAGGTGAGAATTGTTCAGCAGCCCTTGTTGCTGGACTCTGTTCTCCCACAGAGATTACGGACAATCTGGAGTCATTCACCTTTTTTGGAAGGGGAAAAAAATACCCCAAATGCAACGTGCAGGAATAGTTTTTCCATGGACACAATTTCAAACAAATGTTTGGATGGTTTGGATAATGTTATTATGGAAGCTGAAGCCTCCTACTCCCCCAGCCTTTCCTTCTTTTCAGCAGCAAATTTGAATAAGTGGAGGAATTCCTATGGGTTTGGTGCAGCATATGATTTCAGGATTTATTCTTGCACTTCTCTGTGAAATGCCTTTGAGAAAGACATGTGCTGTGTGGGAAAAGTGATGTGGTATGTTATGAGACAGGAAGGGTGACCAGAGAGAGGTCAGAGGAAGCAGAAGGGAAGGTTTCTGACTGTTTGATTAGAATGCTAATTTGCATACATGATTTAATTACTGAGATTCCCTGAGATATATGTTTCAAATTCAGGCTCAATTCCAGCATTGCAGTTAGCTAGAAAGAAGCTGAACCCACAGCCTGTCAGTCATTTAAAACAAACAAATCATATATTCACTTGGTCATCTCTTATGTTTTCTTGTGTGGTGTCTGACAAGTAGGTACTTATAAAGACAAGGTTGTGTTCAGGCTGTGAGTCTACTTAAGGTTATGTTGGTCTTACTCACTTTGTAGTTTGTTTGTTCCTAGTGCTCTGTAATTCTTTTTTTCTGGTTGGAGTTATCTATGCTCAGTCCAAAGTTCATAAGAGAAGTTAATTTAAAAGTTAGGAGCTCTTTATAGGGTTCAATAGCACCAACTATTCTGAAAGCTCATAGAAGGTTTGGGTTGGAGGGGACCTTAAAGACCACCTAGTCCCATCCCTTGCCATGGGCAGGGACACCTTCTTCTAGCCCAGGTTGCTCCAAACCCCATCCACCCTGACCTGGAACACTCCCAGGGATGGAGCAGCCACAGCTTCTCTGGGCAACCTGTGCCAGTGCCTCAGCATCTCACAGGGAAGAATTTCTTCTTGATATCTAATCTAAATCTACTCTGAAATCTATGTAGCTGTCAAAGGCTTATGCATTGAGAGCAGTGCATCAGAAAAAACAGGTTAAATCCACAGATGGTGAGTTCATCCTGCACCAAAATATCAGCTCAGGATCCTTCAGTCCTTCACAACACGTTCCAATATCACGTTTATAATGTATTGATCTGGTTGCCCAACCTTAGTGACCACATGTAACCCAGCTGATCCCCAGTCCTGCCTGCCTGAGCTGTGTGTGGTGCTCAGAGCTGCCAGCTGAGACTTTGCATATTAGCATCTCACCTTTGGGTTTTCCCACACTGCAGAGGACTCCTGTTCTCCTGCTCACGTGGTGCTGTGGTTGCTGCCTCAACCTTTCCTCACTGGTAGAGTGTTTTCTTTTGAGCATGATCTGCTTCCTTGTGTAAAACTCCTCAGAAACCTCCTCAGGGTGTGTGCATAAGAAGAGGAGATGTGATAAGCGTCATATGGTGCAAAGGACTCTGGCTCTGTGTTTTAGTCTTCTTTCTTGTAATGAAAGTCCCTTCAAATGACAATTTGTTGGCAGTTTGTCTTCACAAACTATAAAACCCAATATGCCAGTTCTCTGTCACTGAAACACATCAGAAATTCAGCTGAAAATCTACATGTAAGGAGAGAAATTATTTGATGAGATTACTGAATCCATTGGAAAATCCCAAAGATAAAAAATCTTTGTGTTTTCCAGCATGGTAAGTGTACAGCAAAGTGCTGCTTTTGCCTACTGAGGAGGTTTTGTCAAAATGGATTTGAATTCGTAATGTGCTAAAGTGAGTAAATGGCTGAGACAGCAGTACTGGCAAAAATGCTTTTTAAAGCCTTAAAAGAACAGGGTAAAGGACAAACTAGTGACAACCTACTGAAAAATTAGACCTGGCAAACTAGGAGAGAAAATACATATCTGAGTAATCCCAAATTCTAGGACTATCAGGCTTCACGGTGCTGAATCTGTTGAGTGTTTCATGGAAGCAATCCCTGGTACTTGTATGAGAGTTTGTAGATGAAGCAGCTGAATTACTCTTAATGTAGACAAGAAGTTGATATTTGGTGTTGGAATCGATATTCAGGTCTATGAATTGTGTATCCAAGTGATGTGCACTGCAGTAATTCAGTTCTGAGGTAACAAAAGTATGAATCAAGGGAATGAGGATCCATTTGGGAAGCACTGCTTGTGTCTTCTTAGCCAGAATCGAGTGGAATATAGAAATTTGAGCTCAGCCACAGTCTAAGCTTCCAGCAGTAATGAGGATATCAGCATTTTCAGCCTTTCATGTTACTCTGCCTGAAGGAGAAACAAGCCATGGTTTGTTCATCCCTAATAAACCAGAAGTTGTAGATGATCATTTGCTGCATCATTCTCACCATAACCTTTTAAAAGCATAAACTATTGAAGTTTTAGCGTAGCAAATTTTTGTTGTAGTAGTAGTAAAACATGAAAAAAATGGGGAAGAGAAGGTAAAATATGTGTCCACTGAGGACAAAGATGCTTTTCCCAACCAGAGTGTTGGGATTTACCCCTCACGCTTAAATATTGGCTGTTGGTTGATGTTTTTTACCAAAACAGCTGATTTTTTTCAAGGACATTTAAAGGCTAAGATAGAATTTCGTGTCTTTATGTGCACGTCCACATCCCAGGAGAGGGTACAGTGCCGCTTTCTATTCTTCAGTCTGCAAAGGGAACTTTCTGGTACCTGTCAGAGTCTGTGCTGGTGTCAAGCCTCATCCGAATTCTCTCCTGCCTGAGGCCTGAAGCTACCCAAGGGTGAATTCCTGCGCTACCTTCCCCTTCCCCTGCTGCTGTTTAGAAAGAGTCTGTTTTCCTACCAGCCAAAGATGTGGAAAATGTGCTGAAGTTTGCTGAAAGGAATTTAAAAGGGAATATTTTTGTCTTGGCATGTAGAGCAGTTGTAAGAAGAATCATTTTGATGGCATCCATCTGTTGCAGATTAAAATAGGTTGGAATTGGGATAGTGAAGAGAGTTAGCACAGCGTGATCAGGAGGGTGACCAAAATAAACGCATTGGAGTGGATTGGGAGACTGAAATGGCAGAAAGCAGGAGACTTTTAGGATATTCTCCCCATGGGAAAGAG
>NW_008652022.1:57662-76231 GCF_000695815.1 Acanthisitta chloris
GCCAGGGAGGTGGAATGAGTTGAGAAACCCGCTCGGCCGGAGGCGTTCCGGTGGAACACCAAGTCCCAGTCCAACGGTGTGTTCCATCCTCTACCTCTCCCATCACACCCACACCAAACAGCCTCTCGGAGTTATTTATCTGCTTTTTTTGCAGCTCACTCCCACTCTGTTTCTTTAAGTATGGGAGTTGTTGCTGTCTCTGTGCCTTGTTCTGTTTAATCATTACTTTTGCTGCACCATTTGGGGTGTTTCTCCTGGTTTCCAGGTGAGTCGGTAGCAGATTTCACCTGTGGGTGAGCAGCCAAAGAGGTGCTGGTTTCAAACAGCCAAATGTCTTCTCTTGTCATCATCATAAACAAAGGTGAGAGGGCCGATGTGTTTCGCATTCCCTTGTTTAACAGTGCATCCCACAACCAGGATGGATGAGGAAAACATGTTTTTATATGGTGTTATTAACCTTTATTTAATGTACAATGCAGGAAGTTTAGGTTGGGCATGTTTAAAAACTGCTCCTGCATTTATATACTCAGCCTTGAGTACTTTTATCTGCTTTGTTCTGAGGTTAGCTGCCCTTGCAGTGCTGCCCACTTGGAGCACTTACATCTGAAAATAATATGTATAACATATAAAAAAGATATATATAATCTATACAAATATATATAAATGATATCTAAAAATCTCTACATAACAGATATAGAAATCTATACATAACATGTATAGAAATCTCTAACATATCTAGACATGTATAAATAAAATACACAAAATATATAAATAATATATACAGACCATATCCATAACTTCCCAGAAGACTGTGGCTAGGAAGTTGATGCATTTATTTTACTCCTGTTGACAATATCACTTACTATGATTTATGTTGGTGATTGTTTTTTTTTCCTTTAGCTCTTCCTAAATTTTGAATCTCAGCCATTATTGCACTATTTTGCTCACTCTGACAGGTCTGCAGATCTTTTGTGTCATTATTGCCTAATTTAAGTATGCTAATTAATGCAGATAGAGTGCAAAGTCAGTTCTCCTCCCAGATTTCTTTTCCTGCAGCAGAAAAGGAGGAAACCTTTCAGTAGTGATGAAGTTGTGTTCTCTTTTAAGCAGCAGCTAATTAAGGTGTTTTTTGCCTTCTCTTTTCACAGTCTGACAGCAATGCAAGCTTCCTCCGAGCTGCCCGAGCTGGCAATCTGGACAAAGTGGTGGAATACCTGAAGAGTGGAATAGACATTAACACCTGTAATCAGGTAAGATACTTGAAGGACAGGAGTTTACAAGAGTTACAGAATCATCAAAGTTGGAAGGGACCTGTGAGGATCATTTAGTCCATCTAGTTGCAAGAAACCTCCCCATCCAAACCTGGGTTTTCCAGGCTGGACTCCTTCATGCTGATGTTTTAATTCACCTCAAGCTATGTTTTCAGTCTTACCCTTCAGTGGTCTCTGGTAAATATAGTTTTTTATCATGCTCAATGTTTCTGTTTAAGCTCTGGAATATGGAGACGTTTTGGGGGTCATCAAATCCAGTTCACCACACGCACTCACAATTTGGAAGAGCACTGGGCACTCTGGGCATTACAGAAATACTATTTACTCCTTTTTCCCACTGAACATGGCATAGATGAGCCATTGGATTTTCCTCAGCCATCCCACGTGAAGCACCTGATCCCCTGTGACCTCAGGTGTGGGAGGCTGAGGATTCCCTTGCTATTTTTGGGAGATCTCAGTGAGTAAATAAACAGTGAGTGGGTGGTAATTGTATCTGCCCAGATAACTCGTGTCCAAGCAGGTTAAACCCTTGTTGCTCAGTTGCATTAGCAATGCAGTTCTGACTCCCCCTGTGAGATGAAAGGGTTAGCCATGGCTTTTTACCTTGTTTCGGAAAACTGTAACCTAATTATGCTTTTATCACTGGCCAATTCTGTCTACAGCATAAATTGTTCTAACATGTTGGTATAAAAAGGCACTTAAATTTTGTGCTTAACACACTAGCTCTCCTTTCAGGGAAGTTATTACTGCTGTGAAAACACAGCTGAAGTTTCACCACTGATGTGACTGTGATGTGATGGAATGTTTTAGCTTGGCTCTTTTGTGGGTCTGTCATGTAAATCCAATTACTTGGGCTGCACAGCTTAGGGACCTACATTTGCAATGCTTATTTAAGTGACTAGAACCATCGAATTTAATAGGACTCTGACTGTGACTTAAAATAGAGGTGTAAGTAAGTGTCTGCATCAGTCCTAGAAAGTGTCTTGACGTTCTAGTGAAACTGATGCAATTTCTTTGATGGGGAATTTGACAGCTCAGTCTTTATGGTTCCCCTAACTCTTAGCCAGCTGAATCAAAATGACCATTAGGTGCACAATGACTTTTGGAAGTAAAACCCCAGAATTGTGGCTGCTATGTATTTTGGAACCAAATAAGAGTAAATGCAATAATAAGAAATACAGTAATCCAAAATATTTGGAGACATCACCTTCCCTGCTGAAGGAAAGCTGCAGGTAATTAAAGTAGGTATGTGTCAAATGGAAGTTAGGGCACAGAAGTAAGAGCAGCTCTGCTGTCTGTGCCATGGAATTTAAGGATGAGGAGGATAATTGCTGGGGCTATGCATGTGCTGCTTGTTGAAAACATACAGAAAGAATCTTGTCTTACTTTCTAGGAGAAAGTTTCCATTAAAGACTTACTGTCAAGGAAAAACTTGCCAAGTTATATGGGACATGACCTGGCAAACTTCAAGTTCCCCAGTTAAGAGAGAGTAAATCTAGACTGAATTTCTTATGTTCAAATAGATCCAGCAAATTTTCCATCTTTATTATATTAACAAAGAGATTCACCCCCAGGACAGAGCACAGTTAATATGATAATTACTTGGAAACAAGTCTTTTCCCCCCCAGTGTTCATATGCACTTGCTGCTTATGAGAGGAATATGACAAGGGTTGCTAAGATTTATCTCCTGGGGAAAGTGCTTCCCACCTGCAGCTGGTGGCGAAGCTCCTCTTAGTCCATGCAGGTGAGATCAGAGCCAGGTGAATGCAAACATCAGGAGAGAGGCTGTGGGATTTCTTAGTGGCTTGGAATCCTAAAATCATCAAGGCTGGAGGATAAAGCATTCATGGACCCTAGTAGGGTAAAAAAAGGTGGTTGATTAATGTGCAAAACAGAAAAAAACCCCTTGTTTTAAACATGGCTTAATGATTTTACCTGATGTTCCAGGTGAGGTAACTCAGGAGTTCTCTAGGCTGCATGAAGAGAGTTGAGCTCTCGTCAAACAATATAAACCAAAAAGTGCTTAAATAACCCCTCCAGATCTATGAATAAAAATAATGTCTAATTTGGATTGTCTTAGCCCTGTTTGCCAGGGAAAACGTCTCTCTCTGCACTGGCCAATCTGCTTCCCTGAGGACATTGCTGGGAGTATGAGAGTTCCCAAGTGTGAAGGATGAACTGAGAGGGGCATCCTGCATCCTCAGGACCAGAGAGATGGATTTCTTACCTTCACCATCCATTGAGCACAAACAGGCACTTCAGCGTCTTGCAAACTCCAGTTCTGGCACCATGTAAAAATGCTCACAAAGCTTTTTGGTAACTCAGTCCCTCAATTTCTATCAGTTAAGCTTCACTGGTGTGTTGTAAATTTTCTTGGGAGTGGGAGCAGATTCCTCTGCTAAAGGTTAGGGAATGGTGAGTAAGCCTGTGAGTTATTCCTCCTCTTTCTCCTGGGGGTTTGACAGGGATGTCCATGTGGTTGTGCTCCAGCTGCCTTAGGGGAGAAGCTGACAGTCTGTGTGGAAATCAGAGGTGTATTTTATTTTTAAGACTGAGACATCTCAATGCTCTATTAAAATCAAAGCCTTGTACATGCAGGTTATTTTTTTCCTTAGTATGATTTTATTTTTAGACTAGATCCCATCTGACAAAACCATACGTAATGTTAAGAATAAGCTTTCCTGAATGGAGAGAACACCAGGAGGTTCTTTCTTCTGCTTAGTGTTTGTTTCTCAGACCCTAAGTTTTCGGAGCGATTTGTCTTTGTAGATGATTAAGGTATTCCCTCAATGCACCTGTTTTAAAATCTGGTGGAACTAAATGTTTCTGGATATCATGAACACAGGGAGCAATTAAAATTATTAATGTAGTTATACAGTTAATAATTGGTTATTAATTATGCTTTGTTGATTGCTACCTTCATATCAAGTTCAGTGCTTATGGAATTGCTTAACTTCAGTCTGAATTCAAACTCCATTTCTTCTGAAAATCATAATTTCTCTTTCTTTATATCTGGAGAGAGTTAGAAATGTCAGGGGATAAAAATTCCCCTGTTTTAAGGACAGTCCCTTAAAAAAACTCCAGTTCCTGATATTTTATAGGATGGAAAACTGATAGCCATTGGAAATCTCTGATTCCTTTAAAGCTATTTTCCTTGTATTATAAATGTAGTTTTTTAGGATGTGGTTGTTGTTTCTAGTTCATGTAGCAAGATAAGACAACTTGCTTCTGCATCATGTTCAAAGTGTTGACTAGCAAAACAAACTTTAGTCTTTGACCTCTAAGATCATAAAGTCCAACCATGTGGGCAGCCCAAGGTTCCAGCAGGAGTTAACCCCCAAAATATGATCAGTCCAAGTGTTCATCAGCTGCCTGTTAATTGGTGATCCAAAGACACCAGTAAGAGACATCAAACAAAGACATCAATAAAGACACCATAAAGTAACATTTCCCCATCTTGTCTTTGAAGACCTATCAGTTTGCATGGTGATAGTCACTTTCTTGGAAGGAAAAATGTTATGGATTTTGTTTTGAAGAAGACTTCTCTATTCACAAGGAATGTATGTGATGCCTAGAACAGCACAGGATTCAAATATTAGGTAGTTTTGGAGGCCTCTGACTCCAAGGCTCTTTCAATGTAGGTCTGTTTGGCTTTTGCTCTCATTTTGTTGGCTTCTTTCTAGTTGGATTGGTGTCTCTATTGCTTCAGTTACAGTGAGACAGCACCAGCTCTTAATTGCTCCCTCTCTTACCCCAAATGGAAAGCTGCTCCTGTTCCCAGCAGTGCCAACTATAGCCTGAAGTAGCTCTGTATCATAATGAGGTCACAGCGTCACATTTGATGTCACTCAGTAGGTTAATTCACTTTCTGGAGTTTGTAGACTATAAAGCAACTTAAAGGGAGAACTTTCATAATATGAAATTATTGTTCTTTTTCTACCCATCCACTTGATGTCTTTGGGATATTTTTAGGAACAACTTCAACAAACCTTTGGAATTGAGAGGGCCATGCCCAGCTCTATCATGTGCCCTTTGCCAAATCCTTCTTCAAAAGAGGTTGACCACATGAGCTTTTTCCTTCCCTAAGGGATTTATTCAGAGGAGAGACTTTGCAGCAACGTTAGACTGTCATCTGTTAAAGAGGTGGAGAAAAGTATTTGACTTTAACAAAGGTTATGATACTGCTTTTTAGTCTCTGCCTCTGCTGGTGAGTGCAGATGCCTTCTTTTGCCGGAGTGATTAAGTTAGGACAACCATACAGTTAGTCACAAAAGCTTTGTCATTTTCATTGTGTTTTTAAGTTAGGCTTTGCTATTGGCCTGTTCTCATAGATTCATGGAGTTGTTAAGGTTGGAAAAGACCTGATATATATAAAAGACCACGTGTCTATAAGTCTGTGGCTACAGCATTAGGGGAAGGAGCTTGGTTAGGGCACATTGCATTCCATTCTTCAAGAGAATGTGGAAACATTACAAAAAAAGGGATTTGTATTGTTTTGTATTAGTTGACTTCGATGATTTTTTTTCCTATAAGTTGCTTAAGTGCCATTCTAACCTTCTGTGGCAAAAGCAAGGGCAGGTAGAAATTCGACCATTGGCAAATCTTCCTTCATACTGTTGCATCCCAACTTGTAACTTGATGGGAGTTATAAGGGTTCAGAATCTTTGCATATGGAAAGATGAGGGTTGATTTTGCCAATATCCATTCTTGCTTCCTAATGTTCTGAAAGATAGTAAGTATTTTTTCAAGTGGAAGTAAACTTCAGGTTGTTTTATTCAGTGCCAAGACCATTCTATACTGAAGTAAACAAAAGTTCACTTGTATAAAGAATTTCCCTCCAAGTATTTCCCCCCATCTATAAATTTTTATGTTCCTTGTCACGTCTATACATTTTTATGTTCCTTATCATGCTCACTGAGTCTTACCAGCAGAACATGAGTAAAGCTTTCTAGGGCTGCCAGGCTATTCTCACAGATGAGCTTAGAGAGGAGGGTGTAAAATCCCACAGAGCACTGACTTTGCTGATGTAAAATGTTCCTTGAACTCCAGGTTGATCTGCCGCTCTGCCAAGACAGATTTTCAGGCAATAGCAGTGACAGTGCCTGTCTTTCAGGGAGAAAGTGAATGACTTTGGCCTGGCTTGGAAAAGGCTGGTGATTTTAGGGTGGAAAAGGAACCTGTGGGCCCTTCTGCTGTGGTGAAAATACATAGGGTGGCACTATAGTAAATGGTATGTGGACATGTTTGTAGCACTCCATGGGGTACAAAATATTGACATCTCTGGCTCAGTGGTAGAGGAGAAAGAGAATTGAGGGAATCAGTCTCTGCAGGGAAACACTTGAAGAAGCAAGCTTGGAAGCCTTAGTATTATGTTCTTTTATGAGAGTTAAAATTACCAACAAGCCTGTAAAAGAACAGCAGTTATGGTCTATGTATGCTTTGTGGGGAGGAGCAGCCCCTGTGCTGCACAGCTTTGCTTAACAGACAATGAACTTCACCCTCCCCAAGTCTTTGGTAGGCATGGGAGAGAAAAAGGGACGTGTCAGAACCTTTTGTTGCTCTGAACTACAAGAATCCAGCTGACAGGAACGGAGGAGTTGCATTGATTAAATCTGAGATTCCATCATCAGAAGTAGCAGGGATCAGCCACGTGGGCTGGGGAATAATTGCAGTGTTGGTTCTGATTAGGGAGACACAGAACAAAGGTTGCTTTAAGGCTTCAATCCTGCTGGCCCTCAGCATTTAAAGTGCAGAGCTTGCTGCTGCTTACCCCAGCTTGCTCTATTTAAGGAGTTATGGAATGTGTATAGTAGGAACTATATTTAAGCCAGAGTTTTTCCCTGTAACCTTTTTATTGGACCTCAAGCAGTCATTTTGCTCATGTTTTAATGAATTAAAGAGTCTTATGTTGCAAAGAAACTCACATAATCTATGCGGCAATATCAGCTTTCAGGTGCTTAGTGTGCCATCAGCAGATATGTGCCTCAGGGGTGGAAACACAGCTATTTGAAGAGATTCCTATTGATTAAGCACTGGGACAAGCCTTCCTCTCTCCACACTTGGGCACAACTACACCAGAAGCTTGTCCACATCCTTTTACATTCAGAAGCATTTGTGGGCCATGAATACTGCAGTGTCTCTGCTGTATGTGGCCTTAACTGTGCTCCCAAAGAGTGAGAAAGGTTAATAACTTGTCACAGCAATACATCAGCTGTGTACAAGTGTAAGGAGACTCAGTTGCCCTTCATACTCCAATGGAAAGTGTTGCTGGGAGAATCTGAGAGATTGGATATGAGAACAGGTCTTTGCTCTCAAACAGCAACAAGAACACTGTGTGTTTCCCCACAAAATACTGTTTCAAAGCTCTCAGCCACTCTAGGTAGTAATTATGGTTATTTAATACTCAGCTGAGGTTAAAAACCAAGGAAGATTAGAGCCCTCTGAAATGTTTTCAGCCTGAAAAACATGTGCAGTGTTTCTCATTGTGATTATGGTCAACCTTACCACATGCTTTTGGCTAAGGATTTAGCCTTGATCCAGCTCATGGCGCTACTGTCACCCCTGGGCTCTGCAGCTCTGTAGGAGGAGTTCCTCTGGAATAAGGAGGATCTGGTTGCTGCTGCATTTCCCACACAGTGGGATTTGAAACCACATTTCTCACTAACATCTCCCAACTGCCAGGGTGAGGAAGGGTGTTCCTCTGCTTTTGGCAGCCTGTGAATGCAGCCTGCCGTCAGTTCCACTGCTTGTCGTGTAGTCCCACTTCTGAGTGTGACCACAAAATCCGCCTGTGCTGCTTACATGGACGTGGAATTAAATGGAGTTAGTGCAGAAATGCATTGGGATTGCTGGGTCCAAAGCCATTGGACCCACTCCCATCAAATGCCTCCTGTGAAGTGCTAAGTGCTTTAAAATCCCACTGGGAATGAGAAGCTTGAACTACCTCTGTGGATGGACACCTAAAAGTTACAAAGCTACTTGTTTATTTCACGATCTGAATCTTTATAAACTACTCAGAGAGGAGGAAAGTGATAAAAATCACCCAGTGCTGAACTCACTGCTGGTTCCTCAAATACCTGAGTATTGCTCCTGATGCTTGCAATATGGAAACAAGGAGAATGCCTGAGGCCAGTGGCAGTATCTATACCTGTCACCTGCCTGATGTAGCATGAAAAATACTGTAGGATTGTGTAAAACAGGTTGGCAGTTCACCGGCAATAGACTGTCATATTTTTCCCCTTAGGAGGAAGGGTGATACTAGGAAGAAAATAAAGTTTCCATGGCTGGAATTTATATGAGATGATCCTATTCATGCTTAATGTGGAAAGGATTTACATGTTGAGTTTCTTAGGTTGCTTTTTGGACAATCTTAGCTTTTATTTCGTTAATTTTCTTTACCTTTCTGGCTGCAATTGAAAACCTCAAAGTTTAGTGAAGACTTGCTCAGCAACCAGCAGAGGTACCAGGAGTCACAAGTAATCAACAACTATACTGGTCTGTTTGTGCTTTTGGGTTTCTGTTTGACACCAGTTATCCCAGAGGAGAGTCTAGGGTTCAGCACAGCTGCATCAGCATGGAGTAATCCTGATTGAATAGACAAATCCAACGTAAATTTGGCTAAGTCCTGTGATTTCTCAGTGTTGATAATACCTCAGTGGGGCTGGATAAGGTTACAGTGAAGAGAAGGCAGGAAAAAAAGTTTTGGAGGGCTCCAGAGTAATCTGGGGAAATGGAAAGCTATCAGAAAGGAAGGAATCTCTTCTAAATACTCAGAAAATACAGTTTGTTTTGATGTCTGTGTTGCTATGAGAAAAATGTCATTGGAGAAGTTTGTCTCACAGAGCCTTAGCTTGAACAGCCACGTCCCAAACATCTGACTTATGCAGACAGTCAGCTAAGAGATGTAACAGTATTCCAGCTCCTAATCTTCTTCTTATCCCAGGGCAAGGTAGGAATGTGTATCTGATATTTGTAATGGATCTGGTCCTTGTGCTTCCAGAATGGACTCAATGCTCTGCACCTGGCGGCTAAGGAAGGCCATGTGGGACTGGTCCAGGAGTTGTTGGAAAGAGGGTCAGCTGTGGATTCTGCCACTAAGGTAATTCAGCTCTGTAAGTTTATTCACAAAGAGAGCAAGTCAACTGCATAAAATTGAGAAAAAAATTGGTAAAGTACAAAAGAAGAAAATATAAATAGCTCACTGATGTTTATGTTATGCCTGTTCTGGCCTGGGAGTCTTTGCTGAAGCTCATTAGTAATAAACAAAGAGGAAAATATTTGTACACTAATACAGAGGAAGCATTAAAAGTTTATCAGTGCCAGATTTTTCCTTATTTCCAGTGATAGATCCTCATTAGAGAGTGCATATAGCTCAAAGTCATAGATTTTGTCAAATCTGTGAAGATGAATAGTTGACTTTATCATCCCCAGGGTTTTCTCACTCCTGTATACAGTGGACAAAACACCTGTGGGATAAGTTGTTTTGCCTTTCCACAGTCAGGCACATGCACATGGATGATGTAAAGAACTATTGGTTGAAATGACTCCTAAAGAAGGGTAATGATGCCTTTCATTCTTCCCTCCCTCCAACAGAAAGGGAATACAGCCCTGCACATTGCATCCCTAGCAGGACAAGCTGAAGTTGTCAAAGTTCTGGTGAAGGAAGGAGCCAATATCAATGCGCAGTCTCAGGTATGATGCTGTTTTGCTTCTCCTTAAAGTTATTTGGTGAGGTTTTATAGGAGATCTGTGGTGTTAGGCACTGAGTCCAAACATCCAAGCCTGACAAATCAAGCAAATTGGGGTTTATGTAGCCTTCACGGGTAAGTAAATAGCAAATTGAAGTCATTACATGCTCACTGTGTGATACAAGGGTTTGTATTGTTAGTGACTGAAATCTCTTAGGAATTCCTAGTGTGCGTTAATATATTGTTTCAGGAATTTTTCAAAGCCTATAGATATGATATCTGAGTGGAATTTGGTGAGTAGTAACAAAGAAGATAATTTCTCAAGGGCTTGATTAGTACAATTGTTTTTTATTGTTATTTTTTGGCTGAAAAACTGCAGTTAACTTGCTTCAGGCTTCTGAACTCCTTCCTTATGCGATAAGTAAGGATTTCAAGCAAATGTCCTGGCAGGCAAACCTGCTTTCCACTGACATGAAGCTTATCTGCTCTGTCAGATCACACCAGAGAACAGGGCGATGGTCCCTCTCTGGTCTGGCCAAGGCTGCAGTGGCACTCACCTGCCTGCTGTGATTTCAGAGCTGTAGGGCTAGGTCTGGATCCCCAGTGAGCAACATTCTCCAAAGCAGCTTGATGAGGGATTGTTTTCTGAGCTGACTCTCCCTGTCTCCTCTGCCTGACCAGATACACTATTAGTACTGTAGATGAATGGACCAAATTATCCTAACTCATTTGAGATACCTTGATTCCCTTTGTTTAGGATTAGGGTCAATTTATCACATAAATAATTTGATTAATGCTTGTAAATGCTTCCTAACCATGGCAACTTCCTGTACCTATAAGGAATCAAACAGGTGCTATAGATGAGGACTGTATATGGTAAAGAAACTGGATCTTTCTGAAGCTTCTAGCTTGTGACATCCTCAAAGTAAATCCTTGAGCTAAGTATTCCAGTGAGTCCTGGTGCATCATTCCATGACCACAAATATTGATTTTGCACTGATGGTCATAGAAAAGACCTCCAAGATCATCAAACCCTACCATGGTTACTAGATCATGGCACTAAGTGCCACATCCAGTCTCATCCTGAAAACCATCCAGGGATGGTGAATCCAATCCATCCCTGGGCAGCCCATTCCAATGCCTGATCACTCTCTCTATAAAAAATCTCTTCCTGATATCTAACCTAAACCTCCCCTGGCAGAGCTTGAGTCTGTGCCCTCCTGTCCTCCTGCTGGATGTTTGGGAGAAGAGACCAACCCCCACCTGACTCCAACCTCCTTTCAGGGAGTTGTAGTGGGTGATAAGGTCTCCCCTGAGCCTCCTCTTCTCCAGGCTGAACACCCCCAGCTCCCTCAGCCTCTCCTCATGGCACTTGTGCTCCAGTCCCTTCACCAGCCTCATTGCTCTTCTCTGGACCTGCTCCAGCACCTCAATGTCCCTCCTGAACTGAGGGGCCCAGAGCTGAGCACAGGATTCAAGGTGTGGCCTCACCAGCACTGAGTGCAGGGGCAGAATCACCTCTCTGGTCCTGCTGACCACACTGTTCCTGCTCCAGGCCAGGATGCCATTGGCCTTCTTGGCCACCTGAGCACACTGCTGATGTGAATCAAACAAGTCATGCTTCAGGGGTAGATTAATTTCTAATGAAACTTTCCTAGCACTTACTGTCTATAGGGAAGAGAAGTCCTTAGCTTAGTCTTGCTGGAGTACATGAGCAGAGCAAGCAGGGATCTGATTTAGTGGTGCAGCCAGGAAATACCTTGGCTGAAGAGCATCTGGGGAAGCAGAGCTGGGCCCATGTGAGGTGCTTTTCTCCATCCTCTTCTGTAGAACATTCCCTGATCACAGGCAGAAGTTTGAAAGAGGTTTTTGTTCGTCAGAACCAATCCTACATCTGGCTAACTCCATATCTTACTTGCCCAGACCTGGAAATTTGTGACCTGGAGGGTTTTATTTGTTGTTTGATGTTACAAATATACAGCACAAAGTAAGTAGAGAGCATGAGAGGAACAAAGAGCTTTATATGAACAGGTTTATCTGTACCTTCATCACATTTTAAGACAAGAGAGAGAAATTGAAAGTGTTTTAAGCTGCCTGACTCCAAGTTTTAAAAATAGTTGCTTTATTATGCTTTTTTCCCCTAAAATGACTGCTAAAGAGCTCTCTCAGGACAGCTGATGGGCAATTCCTCCCCATGCTCTGCTCCCACTCAAGTCAGGAAATGTCGTCACTCCATTGCTTAAAAATTTAGCAAACTCTTTTCATAATGGGTGAACTGGATGGTTTCTTTGTTCATTTATTTGCTCTTTAATGTGTATTAGAAGATAAAGTGATGACTTAATGTTAGGGATTTGAGCATGGTGAGAGAAGTGATTGTAAAAATGAAGGATTATCCTTCCAAAATTCTTCCTAAAGGCTTTTCCTTAGGCTGGAAAAATAAATGAGGTTTCTTAAATGTAAAAAAAAAAAAGAAAGAAAATCCAGTTAGAATGGGGAGTTGTTTTCACAGGTATAGTTTTGTCTAATATTCTAGTTTTAAACACATTTATTGTTAGCACTGGATGCTGTGTGCAGTGTACACTGAGCTGTTAACAGGCATTTGCTACTTGATTGAACTGAATTCATCTGATGGAGGACATTTTTTCCCCACTGCTGCTCACTGGTTGCCTCCAGACAGGATGAATTGGAGCTGCTCTGGTACATATGTCCTGGATTTGTGCCACACTGTCATAATTAAACAAGTGCTGTTGAGTTGACTGGGAGGGTGAGGCCCTAATGTGGTCTCATCCAGCTTTGGGGCCTTTGGGTTGTGTCTTTCTGGCCTGCTGTGCTGTTCCAGAGAGATGGGTAAAATAGATAATAGCTGCTTCAGGCAGGAGATGTTCAGAGGCTCTTGGTGTCGCTGCCAAGGAGACATTCCAGTGGGATGTGTCCTTTAATTTATGTTCCATGAGCTGAATGAGGGTGATGAATGCTGCATTTCTGCTCAAGGTTGCATTGACATGTCAAGAATCACACGTGTAATAGAAAGAGAAGAAAAGCAGAAACTTGGAAATGAATAAAGAGTAGACATATGATTTATGGTAAAAGATGAAGAAAGGTTCAAATATGTCTGGGGAAAAAAAAGAAATATATGAAGTTAGGTAGGAAAAGGCAAAGAGAATGAACAGAATATGTTCAAATACTAAGTTCTATTTGTCAGGAAAACAAAGTGAAGAGAAAAAAAATCATATCACAAAAGAACTAAAGTGAGAAATGAACAAAAATGCAAACTAAAGGTAAAATTGAATAGAAGAGTGAGAAATTAGGACCAAAATGCTCAGTGTCTCTTTTACATTTCCCCTCAATTCTGTTTATGAAAATAGGTGCTCTATTGTCACCTTTGAATCTTTCAGGAGCTATTGAGGGTATGTTCCATCCTCTCCTTGGTACTTCTGTTATCTCACACTTCATTTCCTTTAGGCCCCTGCTAAATGCCACTTGCTGGTAGTGATTCAGTGCCAGGGAAGTTCCTCAGGTTGCTCCATCACTTCCTCTTTAAAGAACTTAGCATCTGTCAAGGTCCTCATTTCCAGTGATGACAATTTGCCGTAGTGACAAAATTTCTCTTCTGATGATGAACTGAGATAAAAGAGTATTTGCAACTCTACTTTGTTCAGTTTATTGGCTTTGCTTTCATTTTTTCCCTCGGATTGCATAAAAACACTGATCTTCATCACAATCTATGAGCAGTGACCGCTGAACCACCACACTCATTTCCCAGCTCCTTGCCACAAAGAAGTAAGAGAATTACTTCAGAAAATGCTATTAAAACCGCTGTAACCACTGGGATTACAAACCCCATCTGTGCTATCTGGGACTGTTAAGCATTCAGGGCTCTGATTTTATGGATTTGGGGTTTCTATTAGATTACTTTGCCCTTCACGCTTGAGTTGGCCTTCAGAGCTGTTATTTTGTTCCTCTTCCTCTTTTCCAAGGTCTGTTCCTTTTGAGCTAACATGTCATCACTGATATTTTTAGAGAAGTAATTTCTATTTTGATGCAAAGCCTAATTGCCCAGTGATTACTAATTGAGCGACTCCACTTTCACCTGCATGTGTGTCCTTTGGGAGCTGACATCTTCCTCCAGCCTGTTTTGGGCAAAGGCTGAAACCAGGGCACACTCAGAATGGCCAAAGATCTAGAAGCTGCTGGTCCGTTTTGACGTATCTCCACCTAGAATTGTGCAAGGCTCAGTTAGAATTGCCTTTTACTACAAGTAGAGTTGGAGTAAATATGTAATCAGTATATGTAAACCCTTTGCTTGGTTGACTCTTGTCATAGCTCAGTGAGCAGATCTAGATAGGCATCAGCAAGTGACAAATCAATTTCTGCACTATCTCTTCTTGATTTGATCACGATTTTCGGTCACATGGAGATCTGACCAAGCTACAATCATTGATAATACAAAATCTTGTGTGGACACTGGATGGTACATAGCAGAATGTAAGTGGGTAACAGATCTGCTGGGGTTGGTCCAGGCTGTTCCTTTGAGCTTTACCTTTCCTTGCAGAGCAGAACAAGTTCATCCCATGGAATATATCACAGAATCAGAGAATAATCAGAGTTGCACGGGACCCTTGAGGATCATCTAGTCCAACTCCTTCCCTGCACAGGACATCCTCAGCAATCCCACTGTGTGCCTGAGAGCATGGCCCAAACTCACCTTGAGCTCTGTCAGGCTTGGGGCTGTGATCACTGCCCTGAGGAGCTGTGCCAATGCCCAAACACCCCTGGGGGAAGAATATATTCACTTCTGTGGGTGACCCTCTAGTTGCTTCTGAATTTCAGTGGAGAATTCAGATAAAATCTTCAGGGAGCATTGAAATGTTTCATCTTGGAGCCATGGAAGTGGAATTGGCCACTCAGTCCTCTCACATCCACCCACTCATGCCCCATCACACACTTTCACTGAGCCCAGTGCTATCCTCCTTTCACAGCTGGATCCTCCTTTCACAGCTGGATCCCTTCTTCACCCCAAACCTATTCTAATTTGCTGCTTGTGCATTAGAAAAACAGTTATTTGGTTTTGCTCTTCATGAGTATCTACATTCGTGATGTATTGGGAATTCTTATGCAAGTTCTTGATCTTTTTTCCTCAGGTGAAAGAAATATCACCAGGTTTAGTCAGTCCAGCCTTTCTCTTTGATAAATTCCTATTTGTGTCTGCCACTTAAGTCAGATTGTACCATCTGACTCATGTGCAGAGATGTCCCATAACTGCAGTATTAACCTGCCAAAGGTGCTGATACTCTGACTCCAGTAATCTTAATAACTGAGTCAACCTGTCTCTGCAGCAGTGATACTGAGCTGCTCTGACCACTCATTCCTTAAGGAATTGATCCATCCTGATCTTCCTGCATTCCCAACAAGGTCAAGAAAAGCCTCATGTGGAGAGTTGCACCTCCTAGGGTGAGGTGCTTTGACAAATGCCAAGGGATTGAGGTACAAAGAGCTGAAAAGTAAAGGGCAAAATGAGGAAATAACATCTCCTGCTGTTTGGTAACTGTAAGGGAACTGTCATATCACCCAAGAACAAAGTGATTCCCTTCCATTTTTACACTCCTGCAGCTGAGTTTAGAGTGAAACGTGTTCCCCATTAGCCATACAGGTTGTGTTTTGACCACTGCTTCATTTAGGGGCCCTCAGGAAAGGAGGAGCTACCTTTTAATCATCAGATTATTTAAAGTGACCCAGATCCTGAGAGCAAGGATTAGATAAATCAGTCCTTCCCAAGCTGATTTTGTTATTTAAAAGCCCTCTGGTTTCCTTGCCTCAACATCCTGCTCTAAGCTCATTGCAACACATTAGCCAAGACATATTTTTGCTCAAATTTGCCCCCATTACAGTCACCACTTCCTAGGGCAGCTCAGAGGAGATGCTATCATGACTTCTTGAGCATTCTTAGCAATTCATGGAGCAATCCTTGGAGTAGCCCAACATTTCTAGCTCCAATCTGCATTCCCAAAAAAGCAGCAATAAGAGCTCCTTGAATATCCACATTCCATGTTGCCACAAAAGCAAAGGGAGGATTTAGGTGATTCTCAGAGCAGTGATCAGCTTGTCTCTCTCAGGATGCCCTAGGATTTGCTTTACCAGGGATTGCTCTGCCCATGGTGTGTGAGGATTAATCTTACCTTCAGAGTGGAGCATATTTTGCAGAGTATTTGCTACTCCATTATGACAAAAGGTTTTAATTCCACAGACTGGGCTTTTATATTGCTATATTTAGTTTTTGAGCTGCTGTGTATCAGGAGTTGTTTAGCTGCAGTTCATCATTGCTAATGTAATACAGGATCAGGCCCATTATCTGTTCACTGGAGGGGGGAAAAAAGGGAAGAAATGCCTTCTGGAGGATTATATGGATTTTCTGAGATGGAAACAGAAGTAATACATTAAGAATGAAAAAAAACCCACAAATATCTCAACCAACAAAGACTGAAAACTGAAAATATTGATAGTAAGTCTTAGTCTATTCTGTGAATTTGCTGTAAAAGTGCTATAAAGGGACAAATGGTCCAGATCTGAATTTAAAGAAAAAGTGGGGGTTTTTTTTTCAGTCAGTAATGTTTATTCTTACAGTGTATAATGTTCAGGAGGCTGCAATGGCCAGACATCCCAACTGGAAGGGTAGGATCTCACCAGACCAGCACAGCACATGTCTCCCGTGCTGTGGTGATGCAATCATGGCTATGAGAACCAGACAGTGGAAAAGTTGTCCACCTGTATTGATGACACTGTAGAGGTAACCGAGCCACAACCAGATAAATAGAAACATTTGATTTGTAGTGTTAGCACAATATTGTCTTCCTTCCAGCCATACACACAAAACAAATGGATGCTTTCAGGGTTTCTTTTACTTTACCGTGTTCAGAAGGCAAACCCCAAATGCAGATTTGGATGACTGCCCAGAATTTGGACTCAAGGCTCTGCCCCAGCTAAGCCTTTGGGCGCTCACCTATGCCCAGTATCAAGGTGGTGTTTTCTTGTGGATGACTCATCTGTTCTCTTTCCATTATTCTCCATCAGCTCAGTTTCTATTACATGTTCCCTTGGTGTAAAAATGCCATTTCCAGGGCATGGAACATCTTGGTTTGTGCCTGACTGTGTTTCAGGCTCTGTTGTGGCATTGCTGCTCTTGGGGAGCAAATCCTGATATTTGAAGCTGCTGAAATGGAATATTTATGTTCTTTAAATTCAGCATCTGAGCTGGGAAGTGACCTCCAGTAAAACACTTCCCAGGGGAGTGGGTGTCACACATAGTGTGCTGCACTTGGAGTCCTGGGTGATCTCTCATGAATGAACTTAGCGAGTTTATCACAACCCTGAGAATATCATTTGTCCATAGGCTTTGTCATTATTGCCATGGTGCAAGTATAGAGCGGCAAACACTATTTATATGACCAGGGAATTAGTGGGGCAGCTGCAGGGGGGTAATATTTTCAGTATAGGCTTCCGTGTCACTCCATTCTTTAAAGCAATGTTGAATACAAAGTAGTTTTATGATCTGTTGTCTCAAATGAGAAAATACTCCTTTAATTTCTTTGTTTATTTAACTGTTTGGCCCAACAAAGAGGATCACCAACCACCCTCCAGTAATTCTGGCCCTGAATGCTTCTCTCAGCTTCAGTCTATGGGACCCTGTGGGCCTGAGCATCTGCCATGTGTGATGGATGTAAGAATTGTCACCTCAGTGATTAGCTGACACTTGTTGGGGGATTTTGCAGTAGGTCAGGATCCAGCAGCTTCCTGTGCCCTTATGGATGTGGCAATTCTGTGCTCACAAATACTTAAATCTACTCTCTGTGTCATCCTTTTTGCTAGCACTTTCCAGCTTTGCTATTAAAGTAAGTGATATCGCAGGAAAATGAATGTATACTAATGTACTGCTCATTTGGAAACAGGGAGGAAAGCATCTGGTCAGAAAACAGAAGGTGCTTTCATCAGTACCAGAAATCCACAGTGTTTCATTTAGCAGGTTGTTGATGTATCCAAAAGGTGTTTTTACTGATTCTCTCTCTCATAATGTGAATGTAGGACCACACTGAAATTGCCTCCGTGGAGGTGCTGTCAGCATCAGCACAGAGCAGTCAGGGGGGCTGAGGGGAGCAGAGTGCATTTTGGTCCTCAGGCTCTCCATGCTGAGCTAGATGTGAAGCTGCAGCTAATCTCTGCTCTCAGAAAAAGGAACTAATCTTAAACTGAATTGTGTTTCTCAAAGACATAAGCTGTTTTTTCACTGGTATTGGTTCATTGCTTCTCCCTATGGTTGAAGTAGACTCAAGCTCCCTGTTAGGGTCCTGAGGAGAACACAGAGATGAATATCCAACTGTCTTCTGCAGTGGCACATTTTGCATGTAAAGCTAGGACCAAGCAGCACTGCAGGTGCCACACCTTGGCAGCTCATCTGAATGCTTGGTGGGCACTCCAGGCTCACTGTGGAAACAAGTGCAGGAGTTTTCCAGGAACTGAAGTTGTTTTCAGCTTGTGAAAACCTAAAATCCATCAGTTGGAATAGTGTGTTTATTAACAAAATATTAATCTGAAAAGTTTCTTAACACACATATATAT
>NW_008652023.1:0-9717 GCF_000695815.1 Acanthisitta chloris
GCTGCTGGGGTTAAACCACGACAAAAGGGAAACATCTTACTTAGGAATTAGGCCCTCCTCTTCTTCTACCAGGAGAGAATAAGCCACTCATTTCTGACAGTAGCCATATACCTGAGAGGCTTCATCAGTGGAGTGAATTCACAGCCCCTGGGCATGTAGAGCCAGGAAGATGAAGCAACAGAGAAGCATTCTCCTCTTCCTTTGACTCTGGAAATAGTGAGGCAAGGCTACAGAGGTAGCTTGGTGCAGGTTCAGCTTCTGAAGTTGCATGCCTGCATGATTAGCATCTTTTGGTACTCCTAAGGAGAATCAGGACTTCTTCATACACCAGGTATGCGAAGCACGAGTCACTCATCACCTATCCAACATGCCAAGTGCATTTCTTAGCAGATAATAGAGCAGAGCAACTTAGCTATGGGCATCAGGCAGAAAGCTGTCTTGTATTCTCCTGTTCTCCCTCTAAGCATCTGTTGCAGTTTTGAAAGGTCCTTGATTCGGTTTCCCCAGTAGAAAACAAAAATGATTGTTTAAAAGTCATGAGCAATTTGCTCAAAAGCTACAGGAAACTGAAAGGCTTAATGATCACACCCAAGATAGAATAGAGAGTCCAAGCAAAATAAGACTGATCCAGTCCAATTACTAGTTATCAAACACCTAAGTTTTCTCATAAACTAAATAGGATCCACCTTAAAACCAATTTGATTTTCAGCCCTACGTGAAGTATTGCAATGTAGCTCTGGAATGTCAGTTTGTATGATTTCATGAGTCCACATCTGTAAGGCAATATGTAATTGCATATATAAAAGCCCTAAGGAAATATCTAAAGGGCTTCCCTTTGAAACTGCTGTTTTTGCAGCTGCCTTTCCAAGGACATTATTTCATAGAGACAGAAAATGTGTATGTTATTTAGTAAAGGCTACATTTCAATACTGCTTTCCAATTCATTAACTTCCCTTCCCTAGTGTCTAGATAATTACCTTCTAGTTGTCTCCCTGGAGTGGTGCCTAAGGCATAAATGAGGGCAGAGTCACCTGAAAAAAACACTGAGGTTAATTCCCCTTGGTGTCCCAAGAATAGAGACAACACACCCATTTAATCAAAATGACTAGAGGAGAATAAAGATAATGTAAAGGCTGAAGTAATATTCTTTATGCTGATTGGTAGAGGAGTAATTTATTAATATTGGGTTTATGCAACATTTTCTTCAAGAAAGAAAACCACAAAACCACTCTATAAGTAAAGTTCGTATTTTTCTATTTCTTAGCAGCTGGATAATTTTTAATGCTTCTGCAATATAACCTCTTATCATAAAATATCATCCCCTCATTAAAGTCTAATCTATAATATTTACCCCACAAAATATTTTTTTTCAGAGACAAAAGGGGTAAAAACTTCATGTCATAGTTACAGCACCAAGCCTGACAGAGTTGGACTCGATGATCCACATGGATCCCTTCCAGCTCTGAATACTCTGTGATTCTGTGATGGATGGAGTAGAAAGATCTTGTAAGAAATTTCTCTCCAGCAGCTACCGACTTCATTGAAGCAAAATTTTACTACAGATCTCTTTGTGTTATTTCTACTCATTGCCCATATTTCTGACTCAGATACTTAGGAAAATAACAGTGATCTTGTGATAAACCATGTATTTTACTGAGAACTTTGACATCAGGGGACCATTTAATTTTTCTTTTCTTTTTTTTTTAAAGATCATTTAATTTTTCTACATGACTAATACACTAGATTCTTTATCAGATCTGATTATTAATAATCAAACTTCAACAATTTCCATGAAACTCATTTAGTCATGTGGTTTAGGTTTCTTCCCACCAATCTGCCACTACTTAAGATGCCTTTTAATGGATATTATCTAACCTCTCTGGAACAATCCCCTCAATAGTTGTGTTTGTATATTGTCCTCCAGATGACAGCAAAGGTCAATTCCCTATCATCTCATTAAAGGTGTGTTTAATTCAGCCTCTTTCCCCTACACAGCTAACAAAGCCCTGATTAATCAGCTATATAGCAAGAGTAAACACACTGCTTCACTTAATTAAAAATTAAATTCCTCTTGGGGGATCATTACAGTGGTGAGTTGCTACATGCCTTTGTTAAATAGGTGTTTCTTCGAGGACACAACTAGAGGTTTACTGTTGGGAGCTCTGTATCAGTATAAACAGGAATTTGTTCAGACATTCAATTAGAACACTTAGACATGTTCATCCCCTAAAAAGAGGTGGATACAGAGAAGCTAAGGGTACTTTGAAGAGAATGGAGAATTGCACTACTACCTTTGGTACATTTTGGTACCTGGTACTCTTATGAATCATGTAATTTCAGTATCTGGAAGAAAAAGAAAAAAAGTATTGCTTTGCACACTTATGACTGGTCAATAAACCCATGTCATGGAGCAAGGCTCAGAGCACATAGGCAAAGAGGCTGTGCCTGTGTAGTTCAGAGAGCAACACTCACTGTGACTGACCAGAGCTGTTGCAAAGAGCCTGACCTTATCACAACACAAAGGGGACTGGAAGGCAGACTCTGTTTTGGAAAAACAGCTGCCAGGAGCTGAGTGGATCAACTGGTGTAAACATTTCTCCCTGAGTTATTAAAAGAGTGTAAATGTCTCCCTGAGTTAGCCAGACCAGCATCAGGGCTGGGGACTGAGTAAGGGGTTCAGCCCAACATAGAGCATAAATCTAGACAAGTAGCAAAAGTATTTATGAGCTTGAACTCACTGGTGACTGGGGATGCTCAGAAAAAATTGTTTTATTTTCCTAAGTGTAACTTAGATTTGTATTGTGTTTTCAGTATGTTTTGTATCACTTTGATAAATTTGAAATCTCATTTAATATCAAGTGTTTGCAAATAAATAAGTTTGGTATTAAATATTACACCCTCCACATATGGAATATCTAAAAGAACCTGGCTGGAGGGTATTGGACTGTGACAACAGTGCTCTAAAACTTCAAGCAGAAGTAGTCAAACTAATCATATATGCAGATGCTAATAACACCTTCTAAGAAAACATTGGTGAAATAGTAATCAAAATATTTTCTTCTCAGTTTTCTACCTTCTAATACAACCAAGAGCAAGCAGAGAAGCTTAGACAACACCAACTAGCTGGAGCTAATGTGTTGAATGCTCATATGCAATATGATAGGAACATGCTCCTGGTCTCTTTTCAAGTCCTGTCTGCTTTTGACACACAGGCAGTGTGAATTCAGGACTCTGCTCTGCCCACATTCCCACAAAATCAGCACTCAGCTAAAGACCACTGTAGCTTCCACATCCAAGTAATAGTGCACTGCTGGATGCAGGTATGTATATCTGCTCTTTCTTCCTACTCATTGGCATGAAAGCTCCACACTATACAAGCAAATAGAATGGTAAGAACTAATCCTTGACCTTTCACTGACCTTCACATCTGTATTTTGATGGACAGAAGAAAATAACTCTTCACTTTGATTCTCTTCTGTTTCAGTGGGTTGACAGCCACAGCAGCCAGCCAAAACACACCAATAGTATGTAATACTGTAGGTCTACACTAAATACAGTTTCCAGTTCAAAAAGAGGATCAATATTTTCTTTAAAGACAGTTCTAGGAGCATTACAATTTGGCTCAATTGCAATTACAATTTTGATTGAATAACTCCTGCAGAGGTCTTACACTCCAGGTCTAAAATCAGATGTTCAAGGGAGAGTAGACACTTTAAATGTGGCACTGAGAATTCATCTCTGCTTAGTAGTATATTCCCATGATCCAGAAATACAAAAGTGATCTTCTCTGTGACATAATTGTTAACATGGGGACTCTTATTTATTTTCTCAGCTACAATGCATGTAAAGCAAATAGACCATAGCAATACCATTACACACACTCCTGCACTCACTTTAGAGACAATCAATATCAATTATCAAATTCTCAACAGGAGAGAAAGGCTGTGAAATTGCCCATAAAATAAATTTACAAAGTCATCCCAATATCTTCCATGTTCTGTTCTAACAATGGTACATAAATAATTATTTCAAAGGTACTGTCAGTTCATTACCATACCACAGCCTATTCAGGACAGTGGTGATGATGACTATACCACCCTGTGCTTCACAGAAATTAGAAAAATAAGTTGGTTGCTAGTTTCAGCAAAGGTCCTTGTTTTGCAATGGATTCTGCCCTTTGGGGCAGGGTCATTCTCTTTCACTTGTTTCTCATGCTCCGTAACAGACCAGTATCTTTTATTCAAATAAAGGTTGTGTTTGCTCCATTATTCAAACTCTAGAACTCTTGATCTACATTAAAAGCCCAGGAAAAGCCTTTCAGCCCTACAGGAACTCTTTATTGATAACTTTACAGGTTTTTTTAGGAAGGTAGCTCCTCGTGTTTTGATCATTCATACAGATCTTGCTGTCTTTGTCTCTTGTGGAAGACTCTCTAAATAGGATGAGAGTTTTCTTTTGTTTTGATCATTCATACAGATCCTGTTGTCTTTGTCTCTTGTGGAAGGCTCTCTAAATAGGATGAGAGTTTTCTTACAATCCTCCTAACATCCCAGGCTCTCCTGTGAGTTTCTCCTAGAGGAAAAAGAGCCACAAAAATCTGCCTTTCTATTTTATGGTACAAGTGATGATAAACTAGGCTTTCAAGGGACTGTTGGATCGATGTGCAGATGATGGTACATCTGTGCTGAATCACCTTTGGAAGACTTGGGAGAGAAGGAAAGGGAAATTTGCATTTTTAATATATATAGTTTAAATGCCACTAGTTCCCAGGGATACTTGACATATTTTCCTGACCTGTTTGATATTTGCTGCTACTCACAGCCATGTGTTAGGACTGAGCCCAGCATTAGTCTGAGATCAAGTTGTATCCTAAAGTTCCAGAAAGTAGATCAGACATCTGGCAGCTGAAGTGCATTCCAGTCTAAGAGGCAGCACAATGTATTTCAAACAAAAGTAACATTGCTGTAAGCTGTTGAATGTATTATTTTCTGTCTCTCCAAGTGGAGGATTTGGCTATCACTATACTATGTCAGTGGTCCCCACTCATTTTAGTGGAATTGTGCCTCAATGACCATGTCTCAAGACTTCATTGCATTGCAGCCTTTCCTATCTATTAGTTTCCAAGGTGATTATGTGTATCACACCTAGGCATCATTTAATACTGTGTACTCTGTGTTTGTCCACAGAAAGTACAAAGGCATCTGTTATTTTACAAGGTGCCACCAACTTAAAAGTGTCATGTTTTTACTTTTGAACATTTCATGTATTTATTCTGTTTGGTTCTTTAAACGTCTCATCCTTAATCCTTTATCTCTAATTTAGACAACTAATTGGTTTAGACAAATTACATTACTCCCTTTCATACTTCCCTATATGCTAAATACTGATAAGTAGCCTCCATTTATCAATGATATTCAGCTTCACATTAATTATATTTCACGGCATGAAAAATCATTTTGCAGTACCACTCTTCAGCGATGCTCAAATGAACCACATACAGAATATGAACCAAATGCAAAGAATTTAACAGAAACCAAGTGAAATATTGAACCCTGAGCAGAGATGGAAATAATACATTCAAATTAATTCAGGCAATTTTGAAGACCATCATTTTTGCTACATCTTATGCTCTCAACAATCACTCTCTTTTAACTGCAGCAACGAGGATTAAGGATTAGGACATACAGAGCCTACCTGAATCTTTCTGAATAGCCACAATTATCCTATGATTTGTAGTGCTGTGCTCATGCTCTTGAATGCTAACACCGGGCACTGGCTTTATTACAAAACCCACAAATTTACTAATGCCTTTTAGGACATTATTTCAGCTGTTTTTATGTGCCAAGTTAAACTGACTACACACGCAGCATAAAATCAGGGATAAAATATGCTCTAATATAACTGTAATTAGGATGGAAATTAAAGGAAATTAGCTAATACAGCAGCAAAAAATCCTAAAAACTATTACCCTAGATATATTTGGAACCTTAAGCTTTGAGGCTTAACAAGCGATTTGAAAGCAAGTCAAACAGTCTGAGCTAGATGCTAATAGATAACCACCTGTGTCCTTCCAGGGCTCTGGAAAGCCTCATTAGCCATGCAAGGCCATGGATCTTGGCTCCTTTTCCACTTAAGTAAATTTAGCACTATGAAGAACCTCGCTGGAGTGGGTATTTCATGCTAATGAACTCTCTGTGCCACATGGTGCTTTCCTCTGATTTGAAAAAATGACCATTTGTAAGGAAAGCCAATTTTTTAACTTAAAATATTAGTCAATCAGTAGTAAGAGCAATTCCCTGTGCTGACCCAAGAATAAAGAATCAGCTAGGACTGTTTTCTAACTCAGACATGTCTATTAAATAGAACTCTGTGTATGTAGCCCTTTGTTTAAGAAGAATAGAAACTGGATCAAAAGTTTTTTATTCTAACTGTATCAGACTCAGCAAAGGTGCTTCAAAACAAGGTTAAAACATAGCTTAAAAATTATTTCACAGACCTCTAGTGGACTGAAATTGAGCTGTTCAGACTTACTGTGTTGCTTAACACAGCAACAAATTCCTATACTTCAGTGTTTTCCTGAAAAAACTAAGTACTGCTGGCAAGCTTTATTCTCCACTGCTGTTTTCTGCTTTCCATGTGTAAAGACTTCTGGTACAAATATCAGCCAGCATATGTCCTAGAAGTACAGGATCTTACTGTAAGGCAACTAGTATTCTCACATATTGTTTGCAGAGCTGCTGATGTCTGTTAGGTCTAGAAACTGCTCTTGCCTTTCTTCTGAAATGGTCCTGAGCTGCGTTAAAGCCTTTGCAGGCAAGCCAAGTCCTTATATCATCCCCTCAACAACTGTTTTTAAAAAATATGCCAGTTAATGCCATTCATTAAATGGGTCTCACATTGCATATCTGAAAGAGAAGACAGAGTTATCAAGAGGAAATGGCTGGAGGAGTCAGAAGAGTGATTGTACAGCTCACAAAAGCCCATCACTGCCTTTGAATTCAGCATTTCTGTTAGATTCAATAAGAATAAATTTTAAAAAAATCCAAACCCCTCCCAAACAGATCGCCATAGACCATAGAAAAATGAATAGGAAGACTGTGCAGGAGAAAATTTAGCAGCTAGTAAGTGTTACTGTGTATTCTTTGCATGGATGCATTTTCTAGGAGAAAATTTAGCAGCTAATAAGTGTTATTGTGTATTCTTTGCATGGATGCATTTTCCAAAATTAAGTGTCTCTGCTGTTTGGAGATGAACATCCATGGCATTAGAAGCCTTATGAATAGATGCATACATGCATCACTTGCTCTGAGTTTCTCCTACCTGAAAACAAGTGGTGTCAGTCACAGGGTCATATCTCAGCAAACCAAAAGTAATCTTGAAAACTGTCATTCACTTCAGTTTCATTATGGCTGAGAGGAATATGGATTATGGCTTATTGTATGGTTTCAACTAAAGGTCTGAGTTTGTCAAAGGTAGAGAACTGGTCACCTAAGAAGAACATTGACATCAAAGGCAGAAGGGAAGGAGTGCAATCAAATCCATCTATCTATCTATGCAGTGTAATACAAGTGAATGCATCTCTGACCATGCCTGGATATGCTACAGCTAGACAGGTCACAGAAGCTTAAGGGCACAAAGGAAAGAAACAAAAAACATTCAGAGTTACAAAGAGTTAATAATGCAATCAGCTTTCAGAAATATCTGACAACCATCAGAATGCACAGTAAATTGTATTCTTCAAGAAAACATTTCCCCTATAAACAGCAGAAGGAAGACCTAGCAAGGAAAAAAAAAACAAAAAAACAACTGAGAGGGAGGAACCTGAGCTTGTGTCTCTACTGAGGTAATACAAGAGATGATTGAACTGAAATACATTAAGACCTCCACAGAGCAGATCTAAATTACTTAGGGAATGCTTAGGCATTATCGTAATAAGCACTACAGGAAATTCTAATGCAGATATATATAACATTAAATAGCTTAATTTATTTCTAATACCTGCTTTTACCCTGCTACCTTGTTCCAACCTTTCTACCATATTTAGGGCAAGAAGCAAAATAACAGCAAGCTCTTTCAAGAAATATCTTTTTCAGGAGGCTGCATAAGCATTTCTTCTCTTCACTCCTATCTCGTTAACTCAAATATATCCAGCTCTTCAGTGAGTCTCACTGTAGCTACTCCTCAGATATCAGAATCATGGTACTACTTGGAATCTCAGTTTACATTATATATGAAAAAAAAAAGCTTCTTCAGTCTGGAGATCAGAACAATGTGTCCCTAGTACATAAAGACTGAAAAGAAATAAAGGTGCTCCCAAACTTAGCATTTTAAACCATCTCTTTTTCATTTTTTTTTTCCAATTACACTGATCCATTGCTTGTGATTCAGAATTCTGGAGGAGAATGGGGTGGGAGTTATAAGTGCCACCAATCATTATGGAGGGGTTACTGATACCATTGTAGAGATCTAAGCTAACAGGCAGTGAAGGTCTAGAATTCCTATAGGAAAATGATAGGGCTTAAGGAGCCTGTGACCTGAGCACCACATAGATCATGGGATATTACAGGAGAGAGCACCTCATCACCATACTGTGGCTATAGCCCTGTCCTGGTCTCAGCCAGAGAGAAAGCCATCTGTTTATATCACAAGAATTTCAACACTCAATATTCAAATATAATTAATATTGATCAGAATACTATCTTTTCCTAAATTTTCAAAACATTTGAATGTCTCTTTATAGACTCATGAAAGTTTCTATATGAGTCTCTATGTCTAGTTTATATAAATACCAAAACACTCATTTGGAGATTAGCAAAGAAAACACATCACGGAAAAAAATTGAGTCAGGTATTAATTGCTGTGAAAGAGACTTATTCATTTGTGACTTGTGCTGGAGCTGGTAACCTCCTTAATCACACTAAACTGTGAGAAGTGAGACATTGAATCTTTCGAGGATCAAATAGTGCTTAATAAGGCTTAAAAGAGAAATCTGAGAGCTAAAAAAATAACTGTTATCAAGCCAGGACTTGACTCAATAAGAAAAAAAGGCTAAGAAGAGTAGTTTTGAACTATTCTGAGGTTTTACTTTAAAACTGTGCATTGGTTTGTTTTCAGCTACAGAATTTAATTTTCTGCAACTACAGAAAATTAAGTAGGGTCAAGGTGGTTGAAGCTAAAAGGTCTGAAAAAATGGACGTATAGAATATCAGCTAATTACAATGTTTTGTTCTTGTGACTATTTATTGAATAAATACAAAATAAGACAGTTTTAAGTCTTCATTTTGCAAGAAGCATGACATCACATAACAATAATTTTGCATTTGTTGTACTGAAAGTTTTGCTCTTTATTGTTAGGCATCACTGGCCTTGGAGAGGGATATTCTTAGCAGAATCTGAGAGGGAAAACTTAGAGAACTCTCTTGAGATGTCCCTCTGCATCTTTCCTTGAGTAAAATGTGCTGCCAGCACAATCCCCCTGAGCCACACCGTTAGCTGGGGCAAGGTCTCACCAGTCTACATACTAACTTCAGCCTGGCCCCACAAGGAACAGCAGCCTGTTATTTTATAGAAACATAGCAAGAAGACTGCAGCTATTCAATGTATTTAAACTTGATTTCTAGGTATCTTTGTTTGGGGTTTTATTTTGCTTTTTATTTTGTTGTTTTAATTTTTTCCCATTCACTTACTAGATTTTTTTATTTTGCTTCACACGGTGTA
>NW_008652023.1:9750-57023 GCF_000695815.1 Acanthisitta chloris
TGATTCAGTGAGAGATATTTGATATTAGATCATGAATCACCCCTTTGCTCTGACTTTATTCCATTGTCTCTCAAAGTTTGTTTGGAGCAAAGCTGAGGAAAATAAGGGAGCTGCAAATTTCCCAACAAGGACTGTGTGAACCAGGAGTAGCCCTGAGAAATCTGGAGCTCAACTCCTTTAACCTGCCAGCACAACAGGTACTTAGAAAAAATCCTGTAGGGATATTATTCCCTGTAATTTTCCAACAGTATGTAAACTTATGATATCCAAGGACCAAACAGGTGGTAATTTATTCCACTCATCCTCCAGCTTTTGGTTCAGATTGTCACAAACTCCATTAGAGCAGTAACAGGTTGGATTTAACAAAGACACTCTTCACTCTAAAGGGTACATAACTCTGAGGCAGGGGAGCTGAAACTTGCTGTGTACTTTAATTAGTTGCCTCTTCAGTCCAAAGATTCTTTTGGCCCTGCAGCCACATGCACACAAGGAAACAGGTGTTGCATACTGCAATTTTAAGCACAACCTGCTTCCTCTTCCCACTTTTGAGAAAACTCAGGCTACAAAAAATCTTTGTTTTGGGATTAGACAAGAAAGAAGAGGTACCATTTCTGAAAGAAAAAGAATAAAAAGCCAACAAGAGCCAGAGAAACACAAACTGAAAACAAACTCTTAAAGTAATCCTTTAGGGTCATAATACTTAGAGAAAAATGTTATGGTGACTCACTTCATAAATTTATATATTTGCTATAAACTACTGTAAAGCCATTTCCTAGAGGCAAAACTAGCATCACAACCTGAATGTGTTATATTATTACTTAATTTTTTTATGAAGGAGTACTGGATACATGTGACTTGGAGTTTTTGCTGCTTTTAGTATTTTCCAGGCTGTAGGCACAACCAAGACTCTACAGAACAAACATAAGTGGTGTGGTTCTCAAATCCTTCATCAAAAACCTTCTAGCTGTCTGTCTTTCCAACTGACAAAGTCTTGATTCAGTGGGTAAAATACCTGAGTAAACTAGATGCATATATGTATATACATGGTATGAAAATATAAAATCTACATACATACTCACATTTTTCTCTATGTGCTTTCACTAAGGAAAAACTCATATTTGGTCATAACTATTTGGATGACTGCCAAAATGTTATCTTAGACATAAAAAAGTACCTGATCTCCCTGACCTTCACACTTGAGCTTGCCAGGCACAGCTTTCCAGAGACTGTGTTTACAGACAGTGGACTTTATTCACTATGAAGAAACCTGAAATTTGCAGAATCTGCACAATTCAGAACTATGTCTGCCTTTCTCTTGCTTAACTGTAAAGCAAAGGGAAACTGCAAGGTGGAAAAACATTTCCAGAAAGACAAACAGACACCATACAACTCTCTCAACTGGACTGCACCTTTAAACTGAAAACAGCTACAACAAAAAACCAGCAGAAGGCCTGGACAGCAGGGCCACCACAACAGTTCTGCTGGCTAAAGGAAATAAACTGTGAAGCCAGCAATTCTGGAAAGGTGAAAGAAAGATGAATTTATCCTAACTGAGCCAACTGAAACTGTGTCAGGCAAGCTAAAAATTTCTTGTACTCCAGATAAGAAGCTAGCCAGAAAACTGTGTCTCCACTGACAGAAGAGGGAAAAGACATGTAAACAGAGAGCAGCACAGGATGGTGGAAGAGAAAGGACAAGTCCCTTCCTTAATGTATTATCTCAGACAAATAAAGAGAAAAGTATTTTCATGACCTGGGTCAAGCAAAGGCCTCTCTTCCACACACAGATGGAGCACAGACACTGGCAGGAGCTGGGAAAAAATGACCTGCAGACAATTCTCCAGATTTGAAATAAGTGATTTCAGGGAGTGCTGCAGAGTAGCAGCAGCAATGAATAATATGTAATATAGCTTTTGTAGGACCAACTACATTCATTTATGTCTAGAAGTGGCATTCTTTGTAGCAGTCATTAATTTTTGCCCTTTATAAAAGCCATAGAGTCTTTCTGGAGAGTCAGTAACTGTGTGCTCAGAATCATGGGGCTTGCCTCCAGGATGCTGTTAGGGACATTAGCAAAGAGTAAAGGTAAGGGGGATCTTATCAATGTAGATAAAGAACTGAAGGGAGGTTGCAAAGGAAATGGAGACAGTTGCTTTTCAGAGATGCCCAGTCACAGGACACAAGGCAATGGGCACAAATCAAAATACAGGATGTTCCCTCTGAACACCAGGAAACAATTTTTCACTGTGAGGAGGTAGCTGAGTACTGGCAGAGGTTGCCCAGGGCAGTTGCAGAGTTTCCATTCTCAGAGACATTTGCCAATGCAAAAACCATGAGTCAGATTGTTGCTGCAGTCAGCAATTTACAGTAAAATTGTCCTTTTGCTATCAGACATGCACATAACAAAATAATACCTTACTTTATACTCACAGAAACTTTGTGCAAGAATTCAGGAGCATATGGAGTCCCTAAAGTGCTGAGGCTGAAGACCTAAATAGGCAAGAAGGAGAGAACAGTGTGGCAATAAAACCTTTCTTTCCATCAGTTGCTTGTCAGTGTTATGCTGCTGTAACAATGACCAATGATGGCTTTGAAACTTTCACACACTGCTCTTATAATGTGCTACACTAAATCACAATGCAGGAACTCAAGAACTGCAGAGAAGGTACAACATGATAGCAGTGATACCATATATTAACTCCTGAAACAGCACATAACTCTCCTCAGGATGCCACCAGCATCTGCATGTTTTGCTCTTGGAAACTTAATGTTACAAACAGAAAATCCTGGAGAGTTTCCTGAACTGTTTGCTTTCTTGCCTTCCTACCTTTTCCCAGTCAGCACATATGGATATGCATATAAATCCCAGGTCTCTCGAGTGCTCTTCCTATGTCTGGACAGCTCCAAAAATTGGCTAACAACTCCAAGCATTTGCTTTTCCCTGTGCTTTGCATGCAAGAACCTGTCCTTTCCTCCTAAACTTTTGACCTTTGGCTATTGGCCTTCATGCAGTGAAAGTTCCTGTTGCACAAACAGCTCTGAAGGAGAGGAACTGTTAAATTAGGTTGGAAGTTTAAAGGAGAAAACCTTGGTCTGAATGTGAACTGTTGATGAGATCTCACTGCAATCTGTACCCTGACTGTTGGGAAGGTTGGAGGTACCTCTGCAGCTAGGAAGTTTGGACTTCAGTGTGGAAATTGGTGGTTTAAAAAGTAGAGAACAATATGCTGAATTTTTACTAAATGGAAGGCACCTTCTCCCCACTCTGCTGTGAAGAGAGGTGTTCCCAGCATCTCCCTACTTTAAAGTCTCAGTAGGTGTCAATGACTTTACAAGGCCCTTGTCAAAGAAAACAACTGAAGTACATTCTTCAGATCAGCACAGGCTTGAATTAAGTGACCACAGACACATCTCCTTTCTTACTGTAATCCAATATGACAAACATGTCCCACAAGACCTAAACAATTTGCCACTGGTTTTCTGAATACTTTTACATTTTATGGTACTTTATGAGCACAGTGCATTACTGTGTGAGAGCAACAGTCCAAAATAGCAAGATATAAAAAATTTTGGAGACAAATACAATGCTCATTATTCTGCTCAGGTTTTTTTCCATGTTATAGTACTTCACTGGTTTCTGAGTCACAAAGCTGCTCTCCTCTTATGCACCAGTGCTTGATAAAGGAGAGGTAATTCCCACTTACACTTGCTACTTTTCCACTAAGCCAAAACAAAATCTTCACCACTGACCCTGAGATATCCATAATCACAGTTCTGCATACTATTCTGTTCATTTCTCCAGGGTGAGCACAGCTGTCAGAGATTGGAAGCACACTAGCTCCATCTGCTGAAACTGTAAATTAATATTTTTCTTGTTTCTCATGAAAAATTTGGAAATCGAATCAAACCTAAAGGAAAAGTAAGTGACAATTTTCACCTCCTACCCCCACCAGAGAAAATTATCTGAAGTACCATTAGGATGGAAAATCTGCACAGAAATCACTGAAACCTGTCTTTTTACAGTTTATAGCAAGAAAATTTGGGGTGGAAAAAAAAACCCCCAAGAAAATAAAGAAAAATATATAAAGGGAACATGACAACATTCCTTCTTAGGATACCATATGCAGCTGCTAACTCATCTGACACTGAATCCAGTTCAAGAGCTAGAATAGCAGAAATGAGGTAAGAATTTTTCTGACAGTTGGCAGAATTGTTAAGCAACAATTGTTCCACCACGATTAAACTTTAAGAGACCAGTCTGAAAAAGAGAATAGTTTAAATCCCACAGTAAGGCTTCCAAGTGCCTCTAAATGAATCAACTGCACGAACCAACTGGAAGATAACTCAGCCAGGTAAGACAACCCTACTAACATACTGTTTTCACATGCAATTGTTAATGAAAGAAGCTTTGTGATACTCTTTCTATGGAGTTTACAGAAGGCCCCAAGATCTATTGCAGGTGTGGAAGAACTTAGAGTTGCCCAGAACAGGAGGTTAATGGTCAGTGCAAATCAGTCCTATTCCTTGCTGTGGGTGTTCTGTACCCAAGTCCTTGTTGACTGCTGTTGACTACTGGCAGAAGGAAAGATCAGAAGGGGTATGACTTACAGTGAAAAAAAAAAAATGTGACAACTACAAAGGCAAAGAAAATAACATGCACAAAAATTGAATAGCAAAGTTTTCTACTACTTCTGAGCAATACACTCTGAACCACACACTCTTTTGATAAAGATTTCCAAAGCTTTACCCTCACTAAGGTACGTGAAGTGCTTTGTTCCAGCATCATCCACTGGTGCATCTGCAGACTCACAGAGGTTATTAATATTAAACACACCCCACATGTAGCACTGGATTATTAGCTCCTGCTCTACTTACTCAGGCTTCTAATTATCAACATCCCTGCTTAGTGTTTTTTCTGTTAGCTGTGAGTGTTGTGTCCCACAAGGGGTGATGAGAAACTTCTTCCTGTGCTTGATCTTCTCAACCAAGTTTTAAGTATCTGTTTGTAAGATAAGAAAAAAACCCTTTTTTCCTTTTTTTTTTTGAAGTGTATTCTGGTGAAATGTTTGCTATTCTGTGAAGAAAAAGTCTAGAAGAAACTTTTTAGAGGCATTAGCTTCACCATCTCTGGGACTACATGTATACATGTCACACCCCAGATGTTAATCTAGTGGAAAATCTAGGGCATTCAGTTACACAGTTACTTAGCATATTTTACTTAGCCATTGTGCTAATTCTAATACCAAGCAAGCTGCATCTGGGCTTGTGGTCAAGCTTCTCAGTAACCTCGGAGTGTTTCCTTTCATGAATATCTCCTATTTAAGATAGAACAAGATTCCACACAGCAAAAGAGAGAACCTCTCCAGAAAACACAATACAGGTTCCTTTGGCTGCAGTGCAGGGAAAGGGACAGGGGAAAAAAAATTAAAAAAAGGAAAAAAATTCAACTAGACAAGGAAAAAGAACACAGTAAGTGCTTTAAATGCTCCTTCTTTCTACAACTAGAGTTTTCAGGTTTTCTAAGGTTCACACATGAAGTTCAAAGTCTCAGCCATCTCCCAGGACTGCAAAGGTGACAACAGTCCCACAACATTACCAAAGGGGCTGATTTCACCCCAGAAACGAGTTCCAAAGGACAGTGTACTTACCCTGCCATAATGCAGAGCCTGCAGAGGCTGCAACCATCCCACAGAGCAGCAGGACTGCAAGCTGAGGGCTGGGAAAGCAGTTTTATTCCTATACCACTCATGGGAAGATACACATGAGTTTAGCAGCTCTCAGCAACACACTCCTGGGGAAATGACCTTTCTTTGTCAGACTATGAGCAGCTGCCCAAAGAGTTAAATCAGCATTTAAGGTTGCAGTAGCCTAGCTTGGAAGTGGTTACTGTTGAATATATTTAAGCTCAAAACCTTCTTTTAAATAAAAGCCTGGAATACACAATAAAAAAAGAAAAAGAAAAAATAAAAGAGAAGGGAGGGAGAGGCATTAGAGCATTAGGTAGGCTCTGTTAGAGGAGTGATTTATTTTGCTTCTGCCTCTGCTTGTTTTCCATAGTGTTCGAGTTGTATGTAGGTTACCAGGCTGTAACTGGTTTGTTTGGTCTGCTTTTTTAAGTAGAACAAGCTTTCAGGAAGGTAAAAATAAACCTATCCAAGCACTTGTTCATTTTATGTTTTACCTTGAACTTTCTTTTATGTTTCCCTGTTGTGCACATTTATATCCTTGGCCTTACTAGGCATTTGTGGAGCCTTTATGTTCTTGAAGATTTTTGTAAAATTGGTAGAATTTCTGCAGTAATAATATTTAAAGGCATAGCTTTTTAGGGAAGGACAAGCAAGTTCTAGTCAACCTGCATCTGTCTCCCCAAACTGAATAAAGTTATGATTGAGACAAAAAAAAGTCCTAGTAAGTTGTTAATTAAAAAACCTTTTAAAAGCCATAAAAAATGGATCTGTTTTTAGACTTACATTTCCAATATGGAGGAAAATCTTATTTTGAAGACTACTGGGATCAATATTGAAGTCAAGGCAGCAGTTTGGATCAGGTGGGAAACCAGTATCCAGCAAATGCATGGAGAAGCAGAAAAATAAACATGGAATCAATAAAGCTTATGAGCAATCAATTTGCTGTGAATGAATAACTAAAGCTAAAGATTTTGATGAAAAAATAACTCTATGTCTATCCCAAAGAGAATTAAGGTTTATAAATAGGAGTTTGAAATTATGCTAAAAACAAAAAAAAAATGCTAGAAACTTAAAAAAACCCCCAGCATAACCAGTCAGGACATGGAACAAAAAAAAACCTGCTAGAAACTTAAAAAAAACCCCAGCATAACCAGTCAGGACATGGAAATGCAAACATATTCACAAGTGATTTGTGTCTTTTTTCTTTAAGGTCTCTATTTTTCTATTTTTTCTTGTGATAGTATTTTCTGCTTCTATTCCAAGCATCACAGGATACTTTTGTCCATTAAGAACCAAAATATTTATCCATAGCTAACAGCTAAGTACAACTATGGAGAGCACAGGGAAAAAAGACCCCAAAACAAAACAAAACAAAACAAAGCTGACTAGACTAGCAGGTTGACTGAACTAGATTAGTACTTTAGTGATTACTGAAATAAACATCTAAGCAAGGTTTTAGTGTTAGAAACCAAGTGAAGGCTTCAAATGAATAAAGGACCTGGTATCATGTTCCTAATTAAAAAAACCAACGTGACATAAGCTCCCATGTGATGCAGCACTAAAAAGGGCTGGCAGCCACTTGATACTTAAATTAGTAATAGGTGTATGAGAAATGAATTATTTTTAGCTCTGCCAAGACTGACACTAATATTACAAAACTGTGTACAGTTTAAGTGTCTGCCTAGTGAAAACAGTAGCTAAGGAATCTCCAGATGAAAGCCACATCAATGATTTAAAGGCTGGAGAAATTGCCTTGCAGTGAGAGTTTGAGAGCCCAATCTGTTCAGCCCAAAAACAGGGGGTGAGAGGTGGCTTGATTACTGCTTGCAAGGGCCTTCACAGCAATAAATTATGTATTAAGGAGATATTTAATATAGTAGGGTCACAATAAGAACATAAGGACAGCAAGTAATGCCAGACATTTCTGGCATGATACTTTTCCAGCAATGACAATGATTAATCATTATATGGAAATCCTAAGGGAAATAGTGAATTAGTAATTGTTTCATGTCTTTGTATGAAGATTAAATGTCTGTCCTGGAGATATACATTTGTTAAATGCAACCTGTTTGGTGTCAACTAGGGGAAAGAAAATTATTCAAGCTCCCATAATGCCTATAAATCCTGGAGATCCACACACAAGGATAAAACCTGAACAAAGTCTCTAAGGCACAGAATTCTTTATGCATTGCAAAAGCAACTGGTTTTGTCCCTGAAACTATTAGCCCACACGGAAGGATGGACATGGCTATACTCATTCTTCTTCTGGGATGTCCAAGAACACCTGGCAATGCTGAGAATTCACAATCTCTGAAGATTTTAACAAATGTTCTGTATGTGGACTGGGCTGTAGTACATCCGATTTTGGGAGATATAAAGGGAAGAGGAGAATCTGGGGAAGAAAAGTAAGCAGAATCACCTAGATGAGAGGACTAAGGTCCTGAAAAGAGTGATGCTAGAGCTGTACAGCTATAGAAAGTGCACGTTTTGGAAGTGGCTTACAGAGGGGGAGATTGAGTCAGACATAAAGCTAAGTGCTGCCCACCAAAAGGGACAAAAAATCCTGAGTGTGTAATTTTGAAAGGAAAACATTAGAGCACACTGGAGATATGAGACATTGTGAATATACAGAAGAGCTTCTTTTTAAAGTTTTGCTACTATAAAGTGCTAGTGCTGTGATTCAGCTAACAGAAAAAGATGATTTTTTTATTTTCCTCGCATGCATAAAACAAAAAGTAGATGCCTGGAGGAAAACCAGTATATTCCTAGTTTTGCTTGCTGCAAGGAAAGCTTAGTTGGCTAATTGGGCTTCTGAGAATGGGAAACACACCAGAGGGAAATGACACAATGACAATCAGACTGCAGGAACACAGCCAGTCCTGCAACATCTGTCTTGCCCCAAACTTTGCTGAAGCCAATTAAATTCCCTCATAACCAGCTGGTCCCAATGTGACCACACACTGACTCAGACACTGCAAACTGAGCTTTTTGTGCTGGGGCTAGGCAGTTTTCACTTCCACTTCTCGTGCACAATTTGCGTACAACAGCTTCAGTCTTGCTCCTGTGGGTTTCCTTCACCAAAATATCATTGCCTCCAGGGTAAGGCTAAAGCTGTACTCAAAATGTCTTCAGTCTTCCTTTGTGTTTTGCCATGTGAGGCAGATAATGGCCAAAAAATGCCTAGTTCTTGCTGCATTACAGTTATGGTTGTCATATTGATCTCAGTGTCCCCCAGAAAGCTCCAGGCTGGAAGAGCTTTCCCAGTGCTCAGATCCAGCAAAATTTTTCAAAGTATCCCTGGCATATGAATCCTCCTACACAGGAAAACAAGGGCTGGACTGACTGACCAATCTCAGCCCCAACAATATGTTTCATTTCAGGTGCAGTTCTAAGGTATCTTTGTGGATTTTGCAGGTTAAGGTCACTTGCCCTGCCACTTACCACCTTTGCAAAGGCAAGTAGAAATCATTTGCAGAGCTGCTGCCTGTCATTTTATTTCCTAGCAGATGGCAAAATAATCAGTATAATGGCTTTGTTGTCTTTCTGCTACTGTGTATCAATCAATTAAGATCACACAGTAAAGAAAGTTTTATACTACAGTAGTTTTAATTAAGGTCATAGTCTTACATCGATGAGGCTGTTGACAGAAACCTAAGTGAATTATAGGCTAGCAAGGGATGAAGCTATTAAAGGCAAAATGTCCTCCAAGTCATCCCTAAGGATCAGCAGGTTTTACACCCAACAGCTTTTCTTGACTTAATGGTGTTTAAGTGGAAATTACAGAAGTCCAGTTTGCCTTACAGTACTTTTTATCTATCTGTAGGACTGTGCCTAGTCAGGGCAGGGTTAGGTGATGGAGGAAGGAAGGAAAAGCAACATGAGTAACAACACTGGTTTGAAATCAGGAACTGAAACAGCTTTTTTCCTCCATATAGCCCAGCCTAAAATCTTTATATGCCCCAAGCTGAATAATTGCTATTAAAACATTTATCTAATATGAATTTATCTTCATTGCCAAATGCAAACTGCTTTGTTGTTACAGGGGTAAAGCAAAAATTGCCATAAATATTTTATCCCATACAAGCACATTTTATTTTACCTTTTAATCTACAGTTCATAATATCATCAGTGATCAATATATTGTTCTTTCTCTGTATTACAATAATTGTTGTTTATGTAGAGACAGCTCTCCCTTGGTAACTTTCTACATGAACTTATCAACTCCTTTATAATCTGCCATCTCTTGCCAGAATGCAGAAATGCCCTGTAAAGACAGTGGTTTAGTTTGGTTCTGTTTCAGAGCCAAGTCTGGAGGGAAAATAATCTCTGCCTTCCTATGTCATGATCAGTCTTGTTTATTGAACTCCTAGAGGTGCTGGAAGACCTCAGAAAAATGATAAGCTCATATAAATATAATTTTATTTGTAAATATTCATTGTATTTATTGCTCCTTCCCCAATAAATTTATTTCACAGGAAGCATAAGGGATGATTCAGTGTCCTAAAGAGCATACACTCTAAAGATGAGCATGATGAATAGTCAGTGATGCACATCAAAGCATTAAAGGGAAGGCCATAATGTTGCTCATGGTGCAAACATTGTTGTTTATATTTGTGTTTATCCATACAGTTGTTACATCAATAGTATATACACTTTATATATTTTCTAATTTTTTTTACAAATTTGTGTATAATTAATATACCCATGACCTACTTAAGATATTTGGAGGCATGGTTTCATTTCAGAAGAGATTATCTGCATATATTTAGAGCTGTTCAAACAGTGTGGATCCACTCTTCTGTTTTCAAACCTCTGTGTATCATCAAAATAACCACAAGCATTTTAAAAATGTGTTTTAATGCATTTTTGCTAGCTTAAATGTAGTCATATTTTCGTGGGTCAGAAGAGAAAACACTAGAGCAACAATCCAGTTGCTTGTTTCTCTGGGTTGGAAAAGGGTTAGGGTTAGGGTTAGGGTTAGGGTTAGGGTTAGGGTTAGGGTTAGGGTTAGGCTGAAGAAGACTTTGAAGGAGATTCTTTCAAGCTATGGTTTAGAGACATTAGAGCAAAAGAAGTGTCTTCCTTTTGTGTTCATTCATTATTTGTCCCTTTGGTCTCAGCCTGGGATGCAGCTCTTTCTGTGCAGCTGCTTGTGAATGAAGGTCCTCAGCTCCTGCTGCTGCTTGTCCAGCAGTGATGTTTGGATTGTCTCTGGGTAATGTATTCCTGTGAAAAAGCACAGCCCTTTTCCACAGGCAGCTAATTATTCTTGTGGCAACATAAACTCACTGTTCCAGAGCTGAAGATTTGTCCTTCATTTTTAACCTTACGCTGTTCTGAAGATTTTGGGAACTATAGTGATTCTGTTTCTTATTCAAACAGGAATTGTTTCTCCCACATTGCTGTGCCTTTTTTCCTTACGATTTATTTTTGATCAAAGCCACACAAGCATTTTGAGCAACAGATTAGGGAAACAGGGAATTGTGCTGCCAGCAGAGAAAACACCAGACAAGTAAACAGATCTTTCCCTCTTACATCACAGTACACAGCGTTAGCCCTCGAGAAGCAAGAGCAGCTCTGGGAAAAACAATGACAATTTTGCCATCATGATAAAAGAGAGCTTGAGGCTAAGCTTACAGAGCTGAATTGCCTGGGACAGAAACAACTGGGATTGCTCAAAATACTCCTGTCCTGCAAGTTCATCCAGCTTCTTGTGGGCTTTTTGTTCTTGTGCATTTTTTTACTATCAGAAAAGGCAACAATATGTTAGCATACTGTAAGACCATGTAAAAACATGTCCATTGTATCACCAGTTGTCTCAGTGTGACTACAAATTTTGCCCAACATGTGAACGATATAGTCATTACAGATCTTCCTAACCATTTCAAATTGCTTCTGGTGTCTTGTAAAACTGCTGACAATAAAATGCTTTCAGGAGAAAAGTTCACTGATAATATACAGTATATTCTACATGTTCTGCCCCCTCTGCTGGGTGCTCATTTGCAGTGATATTAGGAAGTACATTTTTCCTCTGCTGTTCTCCAGGTGCAGTTTTCATCAAAGCTGTGCTGTCACTGTTTCCTTGTATATTGTTGGCAATACTTCTAATCCCTGCAGTTCATTGCCAGCACTACAGAGTGCATTCCATACTTCCAAAAATGGGCTGTTCTCATGATATGAAAGTTGAGAACCAAATCATACAAATGAGGTTTTGACTGTATGTTCATCTACACACAACTGTGTGCTTTTCAGGTGAGGAACACCAACCATGAGACACTCATAAGGAATGGTGCATATCTACAGGAGGCATTAGGCTCCATCCTGCCAAAGATGTTCTTTCCTATCTTTTGTCCACCTTAATAAGATTCAGAACAGTGGTAAGAAAGCAAAGGAAAGCACTTCAGTTCTCTTACACCCTCACTTTGGACTTTTCTGGAAGGTGCTTCAAGATGCTCTCCAAAGGGTGTTCAAGCTAAAGACACTCAGCAACTCTACCAGTAAGCCTGGATTTGTAAAATGAGATCAATGAAGTCAGAAGAAAACAGCAGCCTTGGCTTTGAGCTTCTGGAGTTTATTAGAGGGGTTTAAAACATAATTTTTCACTTTCTTCAAGCCTGCTAACTTATGTGATATATTTCAAATAATCATTTTCATTCCAAACCAGCCAAAGCCCCAATATATTCTAAAACATTCTTGTTGATTTCCAGGTCTGTAATAAATGTTTTCCAAAGCTGTCAAGGTGCATTTGCTGATGTAATGGCTCCAATGTGTGTCATATTGCAGAGGTTACATAGTTCCTCTGTGTCAAATTTCAGATTGATATACTTGGTAACATAATATGCTGGGGCCTGTTGTCAGTGCAGATACTATGACCACGTGTGACATGAAGTGTGAAAGGCTTAAGTGGAAAGTGTTTTTATCCAAGAAAAATATATAAGCATATAGGGATAAGTGATGCTAAGGAATATTTGTACAGCTTTGGCATCTGACCTATTGCACTGGGTCATCAAGAACCCTCACAAAAGGTATTTCTTCCACCATATCATTAAAATTCAGGCAATTTATCTAACTGGTCTCTTGTGATATATGATAGGCATTAAAGTCATGAGCTTTAGAGCAGCTGAAATTAGAGTGGGTAACCCCCTGGAGGAAGAGAAGTGCAACCAGCATCTACTTTTTGTCAGGAACTTAAAATCCAGAGGAAACCAACATCTCTTACAAAACAGGAATTGTTTCACTGCCTTTTCTGTCCTGCTCTTTGGACTTCTCATTTATGGCAATCTCCATGTTATTTAGATCAATTATATAGTTTCATCATTAAGCAAGGTTAAGGAGATGCAATGACTTCTCTTGACTAATCATTGTTTCCCAAAGGTATCTTTACTTTTCCTAGAATTAAATAACACTTTTGCCCCTCTGCTTCTAAAACCAATTGCTTTAGGATTGCTCTAAAAGTCCTGCAATATCCCTTTGTGCTGTGCCACAATTTCTATTGCTTTCAGTCAGAAAGGCATGTCCTCTTTGTATGACTAATGTGGGCAGACTGTCATTGTCCAGCAATACTTTTCAGGATTCCATGACCTTTCCCCATAAAGTAAAAATAGACCCATAACTGACTAGCTCCATATCAAATAACTTTGAACACATCTAGGCAACATTTCAGCCCAGTCTCTTCCTTATCTACAGCTCTTACTGTGTACGTAATCCTTCCTCTTGTTAAAGAAATCCATGCTGCCAAAAATCTATCCTAAAAATGCACTTAAGAGTTCAATCTGCTCTACAGAGAGATCTGGACCAACTTGATCAGAGGGCTGAGGACAACTGCATGAGGATCAATAAGGCAAAGTGCTGGATCCTGCATTTGGGACACAACCCCATGCAGTGCTACAGGCTGATGGAAGAGTGGCTCGAGTGTTGTTTATCAGAAAGGCATTTGGGAGTGCTGGTTGACAGCAGCTCAATATGAGCCAACAGTGTGCACAGGTGGCCAAGAAAGCCAATGGCATCTTGGCCTGTATCAAGAATACTGTGGCCAGCAAGACTAGGGAAGTGATCATCCCCCTGTACTTGGCACTGGTGAGGCCACACATCGAGCACTGTGTTCAGTTTTGAGGCACTCACTTTAAAAAGGACATTGAGGCACTGGAGTGAGTCCAGCGAAGGGCAAAGAGGCTCATGAAAGGTCTAGGACATGACTTCTAGACAGGAAAGTCTAAGGGAGTTGGGTTTGTTTAGTCTTGAGAAAAGAAGGCTCCGGGGTGACCTCGTTGCTCTCTACAACCACCTGAAAGGACATTGTAGAGATGGGGAATGGTCTCTTCTGCCATTCCTGCAGTGAGAGGACTAGAGGGAATGATCATAAGCTGAGAGAGGGGGGAGACAGATTAGGTATTAGTAAAGACTTATTTACAGTTAGGGTGGTCAGGAATAGATTGGAATAGATTGTCCAGGGAGGTGGTGGAGTCACCATCCCTGGAAGTGCTTAAGAGGCATCTGGATCTGACACTGGAGGATCTGGGTTAGGGTTTAGGGGTTACAGCAGAGTGGCAGGTTAATGGTTCGACTAGATGATCTTAGAGGTCTCCTCCAACCTTGATGATTCTGTGATTCTATGAATTACTGTAGAGTATCTCCTTCAGTAACACAAAGAAGAGTCAGCAGCAGAAGGTACAGTGCTAAAAATTATAAACTTGCTAGAAGCTCAATAAAAGGCCACATGGCATAACTGAAAGAAACTACAGTATCATGCATCATTATTTTTTCCCTTGACAGGTCCCACAGTCTCACTGCATATTCTGGTTTGCTTAACAGACTAGTTCTGGTTTAAGGCTATTCTGCTCAGTCCTTTCTCTTCCTAGAAATAAAATATATGCATAAATTATGTTGTATTAGGGAGAAAGGACATGGCTTCTAGTGTAGCTATTACAAATTTCTTTGTACTAAGTGGTGATTTGTTCCAATATCATAGGACAGGAATAAAAAACCAAACATGAACATAATAATTTCACAGCAAGGACATTCACAGTTAATATTAGAGTGCAAATCAACTCATTGTTTCTTTATTACAGGCAACATGAGAGCTCAGTGTCATGAGAGATGTGACTTCCTTAGTGAAGTTTCACATCAGCTCTACTTAAATGGCTACTTAAATGCCATTTGGGAGATTGCTCTTAGTTTCAATGAGCATTTAACACGATCACTGGCTTTGGAGGGAGGCAGCAATTTCCATTTGTTGTAAGGGTCTGATAGATTTAATCAGGTTCATTTTTCCTGTTATTAAAAAAAATCAATTAATTCTAATGTAAAGTAAAAAATACCTCCTTATTTACACTAGGAGACTTTGATGCCAGTAATGCTTTGCAACAAAAATACCTTTTCACTACTCAAATCATTAGGAATCTGTTACATAATATAACTTTTATACAGAACACAAATTTGCTTTATTAAATTATCTTAACTGGATTACTGATACAGGAGAAATTAGAGACAAATCAAGGTTACCTAAAAGGAACTGGTCAAGAGGCCTAGGCATAAGATTTATCTTTCACCATGTACTTCAGAGGACACTGTTCAGAGTAGTAAGATTGGCTTGGATTGTTGCCTTTCAGAACACAAAAATGTCCAACAAACCACAAATTAGATGTGATCTCAAAATTTCATGCAATTCCCTATCCAAGAAATAATGAGTCTGTGTGAAGTTATCCTGCCCTGGCACAGACCCTCATAAAAATGAGAATGACACACAGCACCATGAGAGTAGCAAAGCAAATCGTTGAGGACAATGAGAGTTTGTAATTATTGCTGCCATTACCAAGCTGAAATGCCATGCAGGGAAAAAAGTGCTTTGGTGATTTAGTATAACTGTTGAAAAAACAAAGCTCACTATGAAGTTAAGCTGAAAATACATTGTCTGCTTTGGCTTTATGCTGTTTCTCTGCAGGTGTACACAGGATGAAGACAGTTGGTTACAGCAGGTTAATAGCATCACTTGGATAGATGTCAGGAGAGGTGGAAGACAGCAGTGACACCAGCTGAGGATTTAGGAGAAGAGAGTAGAAGAAGCTACCTCTATTAAGCAGAGTAGATAAACAGTTTGAAGGAAAGAGGATGCAATGAATGAATCTGGGATCAAATGCCAACAGCAAGTTATGGTATAGTAAGGTCTTGTGGACCACAATCCACAGTACAGCAAATCTCCAAGAGACAACAATGGGATTTGTGGGTTGGCTCTGAGGCTATAAATCATACAGTAAGTACATATGCCAAGTTGGCTGAAGGTAAGCTAAAGTGTGGCATGACATATTTGGCATTATTGAGCATTAGATGCTCTGCAAGAAGTATAGGCTGCAATAGGAAAGACTTATTGCCATCACAGACCTGCTAAAGGAGTGGAGAATAAATGTGGAAAACTATTACAGGGTTTTTCAAACCATATTGCTCATGAAGTATGTCTTGGAAGATGTGGTATGGTGGCTATAAAAAGAGGAGAGGATTTTTTTGTTAACTTTTTTTTGATACAGGATGTGTACATTTGGTTAAGAATTTGAAAAAAGACTGACAAATTTAGGATCATTGTGTTCCAGACTGGTAAAAGAATGTGGGATGTGGAAAAAGGCAGCACACCAACCATCTCAGTGCATTGTGCACACTGCCAGGGATATCACAGAATGCAAAATCAAATAGCAAGGAGCCCTGAAACTCTGCATCCTGCAGAAACCAAAGCAATGGGTCTCCCTAAAACACTGAGGAAGAGGATTACAGACTAAACTTTCTGATAGAACTGTCTCCTGATCTTGCTTTAGTTGTTCTGACTGCTTCTGAGAGAGATCCTAAATGATGGAGGGAATAATAATATTCTCTGCATGTTTAAAAGTACAATTCTGTTGCTTGATAGTATTCTAGTAAATTTTATTCTGTGATTATGCTGAAAAGGAAACCTTATCAGCATCAGCTATTCCCATCAAGCCATAATGAGAGGCAGTATGATTTTCCTATAATACTAAAAGCAATGATTGCAATATCTCAAACATATGAGTAATGATGATGACTGTTTATTATTTTTGCTCTTATACTTAACCAACAAAAAAATTACAAGTTTTTTACTGAGTCCTTTAATTTTGCAGAACAAAGTATTGATCTTATGCTCTGTCTGTCTGATTAGATCCCTGAGGCTGTATAAAGCATTCATTGCCCATGCAGCATTATTGATGTATAAGGATTAACATAAATACATCATCCCACGGCTCTGGAGGAGTTTTGCTCGAGTATGACATCTCTGTCTACTGTGTGCTAGTCCCACATGTCACATGATGGGGAAAATTAATGTGTAAATTAAATTTGAGGGCAAGAGAGTCTAGATATTATTCAAAAATCTCAGACATTGACTCAAATCAGGGGCAGAATCCCAAGCAAATAGTGTAATGTTGGTACTGGGAGTTAGATCAGAAAGGACTCACATTCAGATGTTGTTTCATAGATTTGTCATCTTCACTCATTTATAATTTACCTGCCTTGAAATCAGAGGGACTTTCTCTCAAGTCTGGCAGACAAAAATACATCCACTATTTTTAATATTTACAAAGTAAAATAACCACTTTTAGGTGGTAATTTGATGAACGTTTGCATTTAAATGATGACATTTGATAACTTTTTATTGATCATTATTTGCCTACTTTGAACAGATCAGGATCAATAATAAAAATAACAACTTGTAGTCAACCCTTCTGACTGGTTGTACAACCCTCACTTGTTTTGTGTAGTCACAACAGGCTTTTTCTCCAGATCAAAATATAATTCTCTTGGCTACCAGAGGGCATTACCCTGCAGCATATGTCTTTTATAGATGCTGCCAAATTTCAGGTCACTAAAGGATAATGAGTTTTGTTGAACTTAATATCTGATTGTTGGGGGGGAGGAGAGGTCTTTTAAGTAAACATTTGTTTTCAATAATATGATTCTTCCATCAGTGGAGAAAATATGAGGCCTCAAAGAGACACAGACAGTAGGTATCTTACTGCAGTGTGTCTTTTCTTGAGTAGAAAACTTATTGGTTTTCATGAATCTTTGAAGCCATTTGAAACCAGTTTTTTAAAGTACAGCTGATAAGCTAGAATAAGCTTAAACTGCAAGTGTTTTTTTCACAGCCATTTCCATCTAATGCAGTTATTCTCTGATTCATCATCCCTAAGCAAATTGGTGCCAGAAGAAAGAAAAATTGGATCAAACATAAAGATTTATTTCTTATAATTTTTACTTTTCAAGTTACTGCTGGATTACAGTGTCCTTTATTATCATCTCTAAATTATTTAAAGTAAGTTAAGCAATCTAAATTCTTCTCCTTGCTGAATTATTTAGGGTATAAATATTTCCTGTTGAATGCTTTTGTGGTCAAATAATGTATCTCAGGATAAGAGAATAAAATTAATTTTAATGCAATAATACAAAGGCAATAGCTAGGAAAACTACCCAAAGTATCTTCCATTATGCATTTACTCATGAAAATTGGAAAACTCAGTAAAATCCATTTCTTGTTTTCATTAATAAAACCCTAAAACTCTCAAGAATTTCTTGTTCCTTTTTTTCACAGGACACTGACATCAAAAGGAGCAAGGTGTTTTACAATACATGTTTATTTACAGCAGAATTGACTTATCTTCTTTAAAGACCTACCAGGTTCTTTTCATTCATTATTATGAGTTCCAAGGACTGGCAGAAATAACTCACAGAGTGAATATCTTGGAGGGCTTCAGGACACATTGTGTTTTTACTTTAAAAGAGAAATTTATACTATATGCTATATAATATTAACTAGATAATTTCACTTTTCTTCTAAAGGGAAGATAGGCTAGACCCAACTGACCAGGAATGTAAATCCATAGGGTGGTTCTCACTGATTTGAGATCAGAAAACTTCAGAATTAAGTACAGCATTGCCTGAAGAAACTCTCACCATTCCAAATTAATATCAAGGACTTTATTACAGTAGGCTGTTGACACATAAGACAGTCTATTTGTTCTAGGTATCTTTAGAAAGAGTACACCAAGGAAACAAGCAGAGACTGAACAGCAATCAAGTCCCAGATGCACTATTTCTGATTGAAAATGCATGGATTTTTCCTACAGAAAATTAATGCCCATTGGTGTGTTAAACCAGTAAGCTACTCTCTAACAGAGCAAAACCAAAAGTGTTCATTAAATTGTGCAATATTAAATAGAATTCATAATCCCTAGGCTTTTAGAAAGAGAAGCACATTACTCTGAAATAACTCAGCATTACAAGGAAAACAAAACTGAAAATTCACATACACAAACTCTCAGAGAACTTGTTCATCTCAGATGGGTCTGAACTCCCGAATGAATTTGTGTAGCTGATGAACAGGCATCTGGCTTCAGCAGATATCTGAGGCCAGCTGTGAATTTAGCTGCTAGTCCATCACTGGCATTTTATTTTGTTTAAGAAATACTCACTCTGCTTCCTTTCCCTGACTGTAACATATCTGAATGGGGAATATTGAGTCCACTGGAAAGTGTGCTGCAAGCTATGGGACTGGGAACTCCAAACCACTCTCTTCCTCGGGATTGAAAAAACTATTTTGCAAAGCAGACAGGCTAAGGATTACCTTGTTCTCTGGTACTAACTCTCATATATGTTAATATGCTGAGCTGTCAGGCAGGGAACATTGGATCCTTACCTCAGCATAGCAACGAGGACCAGAAACAAGAGGAGCAGAGCTTGATGGATTTAGAAATAAAACATTTCCTCTACAGAGATGCAAGTGGATGAGTCTTATTTGTCACACCAAAGAAGATGCTGCTAACTCCTTGAAAGTAAAGATGCAGTGCTGGTGTAAATCAGAACAGAGCTGCATTCCTCATTTTATCTCAGACTGACTTAAAAGCTATATTGTTAGCTGCCTGATACATCTCTTTTATGCTAGAAAGCATCATATCCCTGAACTGGCTCCTGGGCTTGCCTTAGTAATGTTATCATTCTGTCACCTTTAATGCTTCTAGGATGGTTAGAGTGAGTACCTGGACTCAAAAGTATAGCAAAGATTGTATACCATGAAGGAAAAATGTCTTGAAAAAAAACACAGTTTTTGTTTTTCATGCAGGCTCTTACAAGGAAAATATAGCTGGAGAGAAAAATCTGGTAATTCACTTGATGGCAGAGAAGAAATATCTTTTTTTAATACTGGAAATTTGTCATATGTTTCTTAAAAAACATGTAGTCCCTGAAGAATGCTCTGCTTGTCAGCATTACATGTCCTGTGTTCTATTACTATCTTCTTGTCTCCCATAAAAACCCTCTACAAAAAATAAAAATAAAAAAGGTTCTGCAAAACGTGACCTTTTTCTTTCAGCATTTCTCTTTTAAAAATGAAAACTAAGGAGGTTTTGCTTCATCTTTGCTTGTAGAACGTGACCTTTTTCTTTCATCATTTCTCTTTTAAAAATGAAAACTGAGGAGGTTTTGCTTCATCTTTGCTTGTAGGCATTAAGTGCCTCTGTTAGAAGGGTAGTGCCTTGGCTAGGACAGTGTCTCTAGATTTCTTGCATGGTCCCTGGAGATAAATCAGGAAAGAAACAGGTTTTAGTGTATTTGTCTTACTCTGAAGAGAAGTCAATTTCTGATTGCCTGAAAGGCAGGAAAAACCAGCTTCAAACCCTTATTCCAGGTCAATGAAGAAATTTAATGTTCAGTAACACTGAAAATGTTTAACATACTTTGAAAAGTTAGAGCAATTTGGTCACATTGTGCTTCATTGAGAAAATGGTGATATTGACTGTCCCATCAGCAGTATGTGCTCAGGTGTGAAGATTGTGGAATTACAGTATCACAAACACAGTGGCATTTTCTTCACTAGTAGTTTCCCCTAAGGATGAAGTTGCTTGTGCCATTTTAAGTTCAGGATGCACTACAGTGAATGTGCTCAGTTCCATAGCGTGTTAACAACTCAAAATAGTATGTTTTCATGCATCAGAAATGATGACAGTCTAAGCCCTGGTATTTTGCTTTGTGCTGCCTTTCATACCCTATCATGCCAGTCTGGAGTGCAATATTAGCCAGAAAGGTACATGCCTATTAAGTAAAAGAAAGGAAATGTATTTTCTTTCTTTTCTTCTTACCAATGCAGTAATAAGTTAAGCACATCTGCAATTCATAGTTTTAAAGTTGGGGTGCTGCTAAGCATTATGGATGGTCTCTGTAGAAAATTTAATCTCTCAGGTTATGCAGTGGATCCAGAGCCTTGCTCCAAGCTGCACAGTAGAAGCTGTAGAATCTTAGAATCTTACAAGCACTTTCAAGCTGGCACATTCAAAATCTCATGGAATACGCAGAAGTCACTTAGATTCAAATGTTCAAAAAGATAAGCAAGCCCAACTTGTCCAACTCTTCAGCACCAGCTACCACCTCTAGACATAGAAAAGTGGAATGGAGGTGGAGGAAAGGTAGTTGCCTGATGTTTCAGGTGAGGGTGATTTTGTCTAACAACAAACAAAAAGCAGTGCTAAAAGAGAAAGCTGATTCATGGGACTTTCACGAAACGTTTCTGTTCTTCTGTGGCCACTTAGAATTCAGGACAGAAATCAGCATAGCAGTTTTCCAGGGAAGTGCTAAGTGGAATGGTCTTGGGCTAGTCCACATCATAAAATTTTTATTCTCACTGATCTTGTGAGCAGCACTACTCAATAATCTGAAGGTTCAGCTTCATTTTGTTGTAATCTTGAGGGCATGACTCAGAAACACATACTATTGCTGATGATCCCTTATAGATAAAGGGAAGAATTCACATAATGCCATAAGTTTTCCAGACTACAAATCTCTCTCTAAGGCAACTAGAAAGATGTATTTCAGAATCCATGATATGGTTGGCAACATACATTAAAAAAACCTCAAATGATCAAACCAGCAGAAGTATACTACAAATCGATTTTTATTGACATGAACTGAATAAACAGATTAATGTTTAAAAAATCATATTACAAACTGGTGCAGTACCATAAAATGAGTTTGTAGATGTGGAGATGCCATTTTTTAGCCTGCACAGCTCCTGCAGCGCTGCAGCCCGTTCTCATTGCAGGCAGTGCACTTGAGGGCTTTGAAGGAGTCCGTAAAGCAGTTCCGAAACAGAGACATCTTGCTCCCATGGCACGCTGAGCAGGGCAGGAAACCAAAGCCCCCACACGAGGGGCACTCGTGAGGATGCTGCACTCTCTGCTCAGAGAAGAATGTGAGAAAGACAAAAATGTTACCACATCCATCAGCATAAGCCCTAGGACAAGGAGAACTGCAGGACAGCTGGGAATACACACTCTGATTCCCATTCTGGGCAATACCCACCACCCCATCCCATGGCAAACCACCATGGAAGGCCAATCAGCCTTTTCCTTTGGCCAAATCCACATGTAATGGTCAGAGAGGCTTACTGCACGTTCAGCAATCACTTTTTCCCTTAGGAGTCAGTATACTTGTCAAAAGAGCAAGCTAAACATAGCATTACTCTGATGTTGCTTAGGTCTAGATTAATTCTAGGAGGTATTGAGATTAATTGCATCCAAACTCCAGACACTTTATGCTGATGCTGCATTTTCTATGTTCTATGCAGAGACATTGTGACTTTTAGCATTTGCATGCTCGTGCTGAACTTATCATACAGTTAGAGCTGATCATATCAAAAAGCAATTCATAGTATCTGACAAGTAGTGCTCAAGGAAATAAGTGGTGTATTCAAATTTATGGGTGTAGAATGCTGAAGCTCGAAGTATAAAGAAGCAAGATCATCAATGTTCAACAGTTATAACTAGTGAAAATTGCTGCTAGCAAGGCTTGGGGCACATCAACTGTCCCAATTCCCACATAAAACAGTAATTATACTCTATTTTGTATTGGATTAAAGACAATGGAGAACACAAGAAGAGATTTCAGAGACTTTCTTAAGTTTCACTTGCTGAAAATGTGGCTATTTTGTTTAATGATTACCTTAATGTTCTATATCAGAGAAATGAAAGGTAGGCCACGTTGAGTACTTACCATCACACAGACACATAGTTTTAACAATGCACTGTTGAGTCAAGACTATACAGGTTTATTCTCAAAGGAAAAAGAAAAATCCATACAATTCCTGCTAGTGTTATGCAGAGGAATTATGCACCACTAAAACTTTGTGACAAATTACTACTGGAGTATAATATGGACAGATAATGTAGTACTTGGAGCCTCATCCAGAAAACTGAAAAGATTTCTGCAAAACCATTAACAATAGCATTCATCTATTGACTCAGAGGAACATGCAAAAAAAAGGCATTTTCTTCTTTTTTCCTGTCACTCAGAAACTTGCCTTCTTCACCATGCAAAAAACTCCTCTTACTTTTAGCTCCTCCAGGGATGATGTTTGAAAGCATTTAATGCAAGATTAGCATTCTTTTTATCTCAGGTGTGCTTGCATCTTTCATAATTTATCATGGTGGTTTTACTTCATTGAACATTATTGCAAATAATCTTAAAATGTAAAGAGAATAATATTTCTAATCTTTGCATTATTGTTTGTTAGGCTTGTAAATAGATAGATTTCCATGTACTTAAGAGAATTAATGGACTCTGATACTATTATATCATTCATTCAAAGAGAAAAATCAAAAAGCATTTGTGATCATCAGTTTGTTCTCTGATACTATTATATAATTCATTCAAAGAGAAAAACCAAAAAGCATTTGTGATCATCAGTTTGTAACAGAAGAAAAGGAAGTGGTAAAAGAATAAAATCTACTCAATTACAAATAGTCAGTGTATATTCCCTGTATTCATTTGCAGAAACACAATTACCTCAATTTTGGTTAAGAGATCCTGCAGCTCCCCAGATTCATTCATTAGTAAAATTTTCTCAGCACCCTGTTAGGAAGAAGCAGAAGAAAAACATCAGCCATTTTGGAATAAAACCCCAAAAATGATTACAAGATTTGGCCTTGAAATTTTAAACAGGCTAAAACCAAATTTGACTCATATTAAGTATGTTGCAATTTGGTCAACCTTAGGAAAGCTAAAAGGAGATGAGAATCCAATCACAGGTCTGATAGTAATGCCTGAAGTTCATTACCAGGTGTCATATCACATTGGCTTTTGTGTAAATGGTGAAACAGCTTGGAAATTCTCATTGTGTCCCCTTTATTTTTACAGGGTATGTTTCCTGACAGAATAAAAGGTATGTCTCTTTATCATGTCAAAAAACTACAATTGTATAAATATACAACACATCAGAGAATGGAGCAAAATGAGAGGAGGAAATTGTATTTCAAATATTCTGTCAGTTGAGCAATGAATTAAGATGTAATTTGCCTAATGTATAACAAAAGGAGAAAAAGAGTAATGAAAATACTGTAACAACATTAAACTCAGACACAACAATGAATAATAATAATTTATTCTGACTACATTAGGCCTCTGAGGGGCTCTGTGTCCTGAGCCAAGGCAGCATTGAAGTGTTGGGGAGGTTTTTCTCCTCCTGAAAGTAAATGCTAAGGGATTGTTGCAAACAAACATAAAGTGTCAGGAATGATATAAAACTTTATGTTTCCTTTTCTTCTAATTAGAGGACCATATTTGAATGTCTATACTTCATTTATGTAACCAAATTTAATTGAACACTAAAGATTGCCAAATACTTCCAGACACTTTCAATCCCAAGAAACCAAGGGTAAGGAAACTGAGGCCCAGATGCACAGGCTGCAAAGGGCAACTGGCCATGTCTTGACCATGTAGTGAGTTCATACTACCACGTTGCCCCCATTTGCTGGTCCTTGCATGTCCAGACTGTAAAATTTCAGCTTTGAGTTTGCTTCCAGCGTGGCCTAGGAGTTGTGCTGGGATGGTGTCATGGCTCAGGTGCCATAGGATGCTGGCACACATCTTGGACTGTGAGCTGCCCACAGACAGCCCAAGTGGCTCTCAGCCCCAGCTCCTTACCACCTCCTCCCTCCCTGGTTCTGAGAGCTACAGGACAAGCTGCTGGTGAGCAATGGAACACACAGGAGTCTCTAATATACCCTAATATACCTGTCCAGCTATTCACAGTGCCTTGCTGGGCACTACAGAGGCTACAAGGAAACATTGCAAAAGGTTTTGTATTACACCCTATTAAGGTTATTTTTCCCTGTAGGAAGTCATTCTGCTCTGGTTTTGTATAAAACAGAAGCACTTTGGAGTCTGTGTTTGATGATTTTCATTTTAGTTAAAAAGCAAGCTATTGATATTTTAGTGAAAGCATTTCAGTGGAACTTTTTTCAGTGAACACTGCTCTTACAGCGTTATACTTTCAAAGAAAAGAGTTTTTAAAGAAAAGATAAGTATCTAGAAGGTAATTAGCTGTGGTTAATTAATCAGAGAAGACGCCAGGAGACAACAGCCAGCCCTACTTGAGCTGATTCTTCTATTGAAATCTCTAATAGATCCTGGGGACAGTGTCCCAGCCCTGACATGTGTGTCCCCAGCAGAGCAGCTTGTGGTAACAACTGGTGAAAACATTTCTGTGACTTCTGCTCCATGTCACAGCAGAGTTGTATGATAAAGCTGACTGGTTTTGCAGCAGTGTAATTAATAGTCTGACAGGTTTTCCATTAGAGATTTGTATTGTAAAGGATTTCTATTTCTGATGACATTCAGTCAGCCAATTGTGTTCCTTTCGGTGTAGAAAAGCCTCATTACTATGGCTTTTAAATTAAAAACCAAATATCCAAATGGCTATAATTTTTCAGTGTTTCAGTGTGTCCTTTCTGATTAACAGCTTCCTCAAGTAAAATATAAATAAAAGAGAGTTTGCAGAGCTTAACCTTCCCTTTGGATCTGTGTCTTAACACACAGAGTCTATAATTAATAGAGTAATTAAAGTTACTGTTAAGTAAGTCTAATAGCTGCTTTCTGACCAGAAAGTGATGCCTTTCTTTTTCTACTTAGGTTGTGCTGAGTTCACAGTTACCCACAAAAGGATGCAAAGTATTAAATAGTCTGTGCCTCCTGAGATGGATGTAAGGAGCATGAGGGACAGTGGATATAATGTTTAGAGAATCAGCAGGGAGAAATGTGTTTCCAGTTTTGTTAATCAGCCCAAGTTCAAAGCATCAGTCTGTGAATCTTTCATCTACTGACTCTGATAGCTCTCTGCCATGGTGGAGGAGCCCAGGGATGCAGTCAGATCTTTGCCCTTCTGTTGGCAAGAAAATCCCACAGACTTGGTTAAATCATTCAACAGGTTTTCTAGACCATTTGAATTAATAAAATTATTTTCTCAATTATCTCTTGAGAACATCCAGAAATTAATATCATATTTCAGCTATTAAATTCCCTCATATAGTTCCAATTAAGTGCAGAACTAGGACAAATCCAAGGCCCTCTAATTTTTGTACTGTCCCATCTCTGCCAATAAACCTGTCTGTTCCTCAGTTATCTTGGATATAACTCATTACCATTTCCATGGGGTAATTCTTCATCAAGAATACACAGATATATGGCTCTGCATTTGGCTGTACTAGAATACCTGCTGATTTGGGGAAGCAGCCTCTCTATCACATCCTTCCTTACATACAGAGAAAAATTAGCATGGCAGTGCCACATCCCTCTTGTGGACACGTTTGCTGTGCAGACAAATTGCATTGCTCCATTTCCTTAAAACCAAACTTTTGCTGAGTATATAAGCAAGGCCTCTTGCTAAGGCAGCTGAATGCAATCACACACCTCACCATCACTGGACCTGACATGTTTCTCACTGTGCCTTACCAAGAACATGAGCTTTATATGTCCTTGTCTTCACTCAGAAACACTACACCTCTCACAAAAAGGTGCTCCTTGCCAGGAGTTACACATAGGGTATGAATAAGTGCCTGAAAATTGGCCAATAAACTGAGAAAACTGACATTGAAGTATAGTTCCAACACCAGAAGTGCTGGATTTGATATGTAAAAATGGAAAAGGTTGATGTGTAAAGAGCTGTCCGAGTAATTGGACCCTGCTGTTTCTGAAATGTTAAACTGAAAAATGGAGGAAACAATTGGGAAAATGCTAGGTGACATCATAATTTTACTCTCACAGAGCCATTTATATCCACCCCATCAAATGAATACCAGAAGAATGTGTTAAACAAAACATGGAGACTATAGAGAGCTACTAATAATACATGGTCACAGGAAAGTAGCAAAAAGGAAACTGCTAATTCTTGTTTATTAAAAAAATATGTTACACCTGTGTTTTCTCAAAGTCAGTTATAAAAATAGCCTCATCATTCTTTGGAAATAATCATCACAAATGTATTAAATAAAATCATGTTGCTGTACATCTCATGCTGTTACGGGTTCATTACAGCTGGGGAAGCTAAATAGGAAATATTTTCTTCAGAAAAAAAGGTATTAAATTCACATATTTGGAAAAACTCAAGTAGGTTTGTATGGCGAGTGAATGCTGGAATTCAATCACGTATTTCAAGTGGGAAAAGAACATATAAGTATTTTGAAGCTGTTATGCTGTGAGCTAACATGTATACTGAGGATGACTTTATTTGCCTTTTTTTATGTGCAGAGTGGGTCTTTGCATAAGATAAACCTCTAACAATCCTGAGTGCCTTGTTAAGACTAAATGAATTCCCCATCATATTTTTCTGTGTGGCTTTGTGTTTTCTGGAAGCAATTTTTTATTCTGCATTGGTATCCCAGCAGATGGCATAATTCCATTTCAGATGGAGACAACCTCAGGTGAAAGGGAGGGATTAGATCATCTGGTAAAGGGCAATGCTGCAGAAAGAACCTGCAATTTCCTGACATACTGTTATTTAGACAGTGTATGTCAAGAAATACGATGATTCAATCATGAAGAAATGAGAAGATTAAAAAACCTGCTGTACTGCAGCAAGGAGGACTTTGCTTGGCAGGGGCTAATAGGATTATCCTATTGCTTCTGCCCAAGCCATGGGTTTGTTTCATTGTCCCTTGTGCAGGCAATGATAAATTCCACAGCACTGTGAAGATTTACCCACACAACCTGCAGTGCTTGTCCCATCCTTCTGAACAACTTGGGTACCAAATACTCCATCACATGCACATATGCTGTTTTCAAGTGCTTTTGTCACTTTTATCTCATTAAGAATAATCTTGTCACCTTTCAAAACTGCTTATATTTTAATTAGGGGTTGGAGGGGTTTTTTTCTCCTTATATCTTGCTGAAAGGTGAATTGCTGCATGCAGTTTCCTTCAGGGAGGGATTTTCCAAGAAATAAATATTCAAAATTTTAAAAAAAAGAAAGACAGAAAAAGAGAGAGGAAAATATGGCGTGATTTATTTGCTGACACACGAGACTTTGGGATTTCTGTGTTACATTTGCATGTCAGAATATAGTTATCATAAAAGGCATTATAGAAATGTCCACTGTTACCAATGAGACCAAATTCTGTGATTAGTTCTCAAGTGCATTGCAATGAAACACAAGCCTAGCACAGGTGTCTCCTGCACTGCTCCCTACCTGCAAAGCTGATTTTCCACAAACAATGTCACTCTTAGGTGGAATAACTTTAATCCTCTCCTGGAACTAAAGTCTGTTCCAGTTCACTGCAGTGTGCCTCATCAATTTAAGCAAAAAATGAAGAAAGAAAACACACCCCAAATTGGATTTTTTTTCTATTTTATTTTTAGCAAACCAATTTTTTTCATTCTTTTGTTAAACAATGTGAATTCACTTGCCTTGCTATAATAAATGCCTGTACCACAGAACACCAAATTCTTTCTTCATTATTTTTTACCTACAAGAGGTATATTTGTCCCTCCCATGACAGTTATCTTCCTAATTCACTTGCATTCTTTTCTATACCTCTCCTAAGTATCTCATACAATACTTTAAGAGTCTTAATGAGATTGTACTGCTTGTTACACTGCTGCTTCTCTGTTAAAAAACCAAGTTTCTCACAATCTTAAACATAAAAAAATTTAAAAAGAGCAGAAGTGACTTAATGGGTCCCATCCATCATACCAAAATGACTGTAGCCAGGCTTCACCTACAGCTAAGCAAATAATTTAGTCAATCAATTTCAGTATTTTATCTGATATCTGAATTCTTTTGACAAACTGATCACACAGAGATTTTCTTTGAGTCAATCATAACTCACTACTTTGGTTTTTAAGATGATAATTAGGTGAGTGAATGTTAGTCTGAATCCTGTTGAATCTTAACCTGCTGTTGAATGAAGCTGTTCTGCTCCTGACTGGCTGGAGAACTCTCCAATTTAGGATTTTGATAAAAACATCTTCTGCTATGAAGTAAAAATCACTGTCTCCTAATATTCTGCACACAGGGCAATTTTTCAGCTGCTCTAGTGGCCTGGTGAGACCTGTGCCAGCAAATGCATTTGTTAGTGTGTTCAGGGAAACCTGAGCAGGAGGAGAAAGAGTATTAAAGTGTTCATACAGGCCCAATATCAATTATGTCTGATTGTTGGTTACATTGCATTTTGTTACTTAAATGTTTTGTGAAAATGAAAGTGTTAAGTGATGCAAACACAGTAATCCCACTGTGTTTAAATATAGTTTGCCTACACAAACCACAGTCTCACTGCTGGTGCTAATTGCTGGCTTTTTACCACTCAAGACAAATACCTCCTCTGAGCTCTCAAGCTGCTTTCTTTGTGCCACTTTCCAGAACCTCCCTTTGATTTTTTCAGTTTCTGAGAAATGCATTTCAAAAGTACAGGCTGGCCTGGTGATTTCAAATACCAACAGGCTTTTAAATCCTGAGTACTAGGTACAAATTGGGATTATAGTTTTCCATTTGGAGATAATGTCTTGCAATAGGGCAGAGCTGGGCTGGTTTTCTTTCTCTTCTACAGCTAGACTTTTTAAAAAGTGTTAACCCATTCTGTGCCTAAAGGAATGTACAGATCCTGATACAGACTACATCATCTAAACTTCAAGGCATACTTCAGGTCTGGCACCTCAAGCTGTTAGTTTCATATTCAGCACAGATATTGCTAAATCACAGGTTTGTTCTATGCGCGTTCATTTTCTTGGTCAGTTATAAATACAGGTCCTCAAGAGGAAAAAAAAATCCATTTCTCTAGATTTTCATGGTTTCAACTAAAAAGATAAGCTATCTTTCAAGAAACACAGGATTGCCTACACTGTATTAATGCCTCTTATTCCCCTCCCAAAGCCTCTGCCCAGTTACCTTTTGCATCTTGGGATCAAACGTATCGGTTGGACCTGTAGCACATGCTACAAAGGGATGTCTGTCTTTGCTTGTTCCCATCATTCCAGCATAGTAGGCAATTTTCTAAAAACCTCCTTCTCATTCATCAAGATTTACATCTGTTCTTCCTGACCACAGGATAAAACATAGGCTCATACTTTACTCACCCCAAGATAATGGCCATCGATAAAGACGACAGGGAGGGAGGGAACTTCACAGACCCTCCTGCATCTTTCATCTAGTTCTTTTCCATAATCACTGTTCAGAGCGATGTTTTTTTCTTCAAATTTAACTCTGTGATTTTGAAAGATCTTTCTAACCAGTTCACATCTTTCAAAAGTGGTTCTCACCACACGGAGACTGGTAGTATAAATTACTATGCGGCCAAACTCTAGGGCTGATGACACCTGGAAAATAAAAAATAGTTCCCATTATATTAAGCAAGGTGTTAATAGCTTCCAGGTATTGAGTAATTTTATTTAAAATATTCTTTAAGCAAAAATAACCTGCATTTTAAAACCTCAATTCTACATTCAATTTTTTCCAAATGTAAAGATGGAAGGGGAGGAATTCAATTCTTGCCAACACCAACTTTAATTTCAGTTAATTTAAGCTGTTCATCTAAGTAAAGTGCAACTTGACTTTTTTTGGTAAGTTTTAGAGATGGTGAGTCAAGCTATAAATTTTCAAGAAGCAGATATATTTTAGATCCTGGTGGGCATCCAAATGTGAATAAATTAACACTGTTTTACTGATGCCTGATTCTGTTATTACAGTCACTCATATTTGCACAAACACAGTCTGGTAGTACCCAGACTAAGACTAAACTTGCAAGCTCAGACATTGTTGGCAGCCTCCTTTAAACAAGGACAGAAGCCTAAGCTAAGCTTCAGCACATCCAGGAACCTACATTAACTCAGAATACTTCAGGTCTCTCCACACTGAACTAGATTTTGCCTGCTGAGGGGACAGATGTATCCCTAATATTTAATGTGGTTCCACAACAAATTAACATCCAACCAACAGTTTAAAAGTATATTTTGTGCATATTCAGTGTCCAATTCAAAGCCCACTGCAGCTAGGGGAGGCAGTTCCCTTGGCTGGAAAAAGTTTCACACTATAATTCAGATTTTCATATGTAATAGTTTATGCTGCATCTTTCTTTTGTGGGATGAAAACAATTAGAGAGTGTAAATACTACAGGAATTAGTTTGCCCAAGAGCGAGTGGTACATTTTCAAGAAGCCTGAGAATCATAGCTGTAAACAAATATATTATGTTCAAATATATAGCTTAAATCCTAGCTTTTCTTAAAGATGGTAACATATTTGCAAGATTTCCAAATTATTTATTCCTTCAGCAGTATTTCAGGAGGAAAAACACTATAAAGAAATAAATCTAAAAAATACAAAGCCAGGATACCTGCAACACACTGTAGCACTGTATGGAAAATGAACCTTGATGGATGAATATATAATTTTTGAACTATGTCATGCAATGACTGTAAAGACACAGTTGTAAGATTGGGCAGATGCCATTGCAGATTTTGCCACATAACAAGTCATGATTAATCTTACTATGTAAATGTAAAAAACTAAAATGCCACTGTCGAAAAGGATTTTCTCCTTAGAAAGGTGTTTACAAGGTTCAACATACTGTAAAGAGTTCTCAGGAAAAAGTATTTGCATTTCACAGATCACTTACAGAGCACTGGAAGTGTAATTGGAAACATATGTAACATTGGATTTCATGTCACATTCCAGGAAGGAAGCATGGTGTGATAGGTCAGTATCTATTTCCCTTTGAATGGATGTCAGAAATTCAATTTCAGAAAAAAAATGTTATAAAAAATAGGCTATTTTTCTCTAGCCTCTTTTCTAGGTTGAAAACCTGTTATACTGCTACTGCAGCATGGAGTCTTCTCCAGCATATTGTTCACACATTCCAAGCAAGAGAAATAGCTCATCCTCCCCTTAAAAGACAAGTACTCTACATAAACACTGCCAATCATCTTCATAAACTAAGCAAGGATTGCTCAAAGGAAGAGGAATCCATTCTTTTCAGAAGGAACCAACAAGAGTTCTTGAAATATTCCTTAAAAAGAAAATTTCATATACTCCTTGTTTCTTCCTCTTCAGAGTGATAATCTATTTTGAAGTGCAAACCCCTTCACCAGGATGGAAGCTCTTGTTCCTCCACAGCTCTCATCTCTCATGCTGTTTTTTCCCAGACACCAGAGGTTGGCAGCACAGGTACAGAGAGTCATTATCTGGTGAAGCATCAGGACTGTGGTGTCCCTACAGCATACAAATAAGTGGCTGAAGAGATGGAAAAATGGAAAGTTGTAAAGTGATCTGGAAAGATATCGAGTGGAAGGTGTGTACGCAGAGTCACTTTTATGTTTATTCCTTTATTTTTTCCTAACGTGGCAGTGAAGAAATATCCTTGTTTGCACTGCAAAGAAGAATTGGGGCATTGGCTAAATAATTCTTTAGGAAAATTTTAGGAAAAACATTGTTTTCTGTGCTACAAGTGCATAGAAATTGACCTTAGCAAGACTTTATCATAGCAGGCAAATCCTTCTTTTCACCTGCCTAGAATCACACTGGTAATTAAAAACAGGTATTTTCTTAATAAGAATCTATATTAATTCTTATTTTGCTACCCAATTCATTGGCTACAGCCTATAATACTTAATTATTGGAATAGACTCTTGAAGTAAACACTGTGTTTTTCCTTCCTAGGTTGGAACTGTGGAAAAAAAACCCGAGACATAAAAAATGTAAACAAAGTAATAGAAAGACACTCTAGAAAATGAGCTTTTATGATTTTGCTGAACAAAGTCCAATTAGAATCATCTTGTATAGCTCATAAATGCACATAAAATTCTAACTGAAGTTAAACAGGAGACAATTTTCTGGTTAGTGGGCATGACAAGGCTTTAATAATACTGTGGAAGTTGGACAGATGGACATTTGGAGCAACTTACAGTGACCACTTTTTTGTACTTCTTGTCAATGGGATTCTCATCGAAACATGAAGTTTGCCATTTGGCCTGAGATGGCATCATGTATCACCTTCCAAAGGTTATAGATTTTCTTTAATATCTTTTATGACATTTTTCTGTCTGCCTTGCTGGCTTTGTGTGGCCTTTCATCTTTGGACCAAAAGCCATGACATGGATATTTTTGAAGACAGCCAAATTCAGAGCAGAGGAAGTGGTCTGAGCCCACTTGGTTGTAAGGACCAGTGCTAGACCTTGGGGCATAAAGTGGCTGCTCATAAAGTAGTAACATTTCCTTTTGGCTAATCTTTGTACACATCTGTGCCTGCAAACAAGCAAACAGACAAGTCCAGCAGAAAGAGGAATGCTCATGACATTAACCTCATTTTTATTTGGTTGCAAATGAAAATCATGGGATGTTTTTCTTAATCATCTCTCTGGAGAGATGGCAAAAACATGTGTTTTAACTTCATTGGTGAGAAAAGAATAACATTCATACTCATATATAATTAATTTCAATGGCAGCATCACCCACAAATTTACACTTGATCCTTTGAAAGCACAAAGTAACAAATGAAAAGAAAAAAAGAAATCACCAAACCCACTCTATACTTTGCATTATATGAGCAACTGTATTCTAGAAAGAGAATATTTTTCTGCTAAGATTAATGAGCTGTTATAGTACTTGGATAAAAGCTGAAATGCTTAATCACATAGGAGACTTTTAAAGGTTTTTACTATGTTCAGATATAACTTTCAACTAATGTTATTCATGTGGTAGTGAATTGCTTCTGTGACCTAAATCAATGGGTGATATGCCCTTCTCTGTCTCAGAATATCATCTTTCAACATCTCAGAGTGTTCTACTGAAATATTCACCCTTTGGCACTGTAATTAGACACTATCAGACTGGCAGAAGTATCTGCTGTCCACTAAGTAGGCTGAGGCAGAAATCTAGACCACATTACAAACCCTGTGCCAGAGAAGCTTCAGTGTGCAAATGCAGCATTCATGATCTAAAGAAAATGTGGAAGAGAAAATGAGTACATACATATATATAAGTATACATATGCATACATATTTTTTATCTATGCTTGCACATCTAAAAGCTTTGAATTAAGCTGCTCACTTCCTAATTGGCATTATACAGCTAATAGCTTGAATTGGTAGGAATAACTGTGTCCTAACACTAATTCCCTGACCACAATCTGGTTTGGACTTTCTGTTTTTATTTTACACTCAGAAAAAGAAGGGGAGGAGAAAAAATTGGAGAAAAAAAAACCCAAACCAAATTTAACCACTTGATTTCTGCAAGAATGAAAAGCTTTTACTAGCTTTTGAGTTTTAAAAGGCTCTCAAAGCATATACTAAAAGCAATGAATATTTTCTGAGAGGTTATTTTGAAGTTAAAAGCTCTGACCAAAATGCTTCCATTTTTTCCTGCATGGCACTTCATAAGAAAAAGTCAAAAGCTCTGACCAAAATGCTTCCTTTTTTTCCTGCATGGCACTTCATAAGAACATACATGTTTTCAAAAATGTATAGCATTTAATAAAAGACACAATTTTCCTCAGGTCACAGTTGATAAAAAAATGTGCAACACTCTGTATAACATGGCTGGAAACTGAAGGTCTGTGTTCTAGCAAAAACTATAATATATCCATCACCACAAAATAGTACAATGCTGATGTAGGTATGAACCACTCCATTGTCTGCTGGTTGCCTCATTCAAATTAATGGCTTAATGAAAATTTTCAGGAAAAATTGTTTCACTAGTCAGAAGACCTCTCCCAACAAATAGATTTCATCAACCAAAGAAAAATATTTTTCTTTTGCAGGTCTATTTACACATACAGGAGGAACTGCCAGTGGTCCCCAGCCACAGTATGCAGGCTTGCTATGAAATCACATTCCCTTCCACTTCACTGGTTGCAGTTCCAACCCTCCTTGGGCTCTCACAGAGCAAAGTGCACACTTAAATTTAAATTTACGCACTCTCTTAAGTGCTTTATTACATGAAGACTTCAATCCTGTTTGCATTGTCTTCAAGGGCCTGGCATGACATCAATATTCAGTAAAACTCACAGCTTTATTAAATTCAGGAAACTGCATTTTAGAAATTCTCAGTAAAATAAAAACTCATTTCTTCAGCAGTGCATGTCATATACTCAAGTTAAAGCATGTACTGACTTTCTTCTCTTCAATATACAGCTTTGAAAACACTATACATTTTCTTCTTTGTAATTAAAGGGACTGTAACTGCAGGACTTGTAGTGACTGACCCCCTGGGACTGTGGGATGATATGACCAGCTCCCATCCTCATCACCATCAGCAAGCTGGGAAGGTCCATCCATACCAGTTGACAAGTGAGGGTATAAAGAGCTGCACTCCCAAACAAGGCAGCCAGAGAGTCTGGGACACTCCCAAAAAATAGATGCTAGTTTTGCTTTCCCCAAGAAAGTGATCAGGTCACTTTTTTGCTCATCTTTTTAAATAGCACAAATACTTGTGTGGCTTTTGTTGGGCTCTATGCTGTCACTCCCCTCCCTCAGGAACAGCAGCCCTAGGAACACATCAATTTCCAGAAACTGTATAGGACCCTGTGTCCCAACACAGGCATGAAACATCTCATTTTTTCCTGTTTGATTTTCATGGGGTTAGATAACTCTGAGAAGCTGGTCACAGTTATGGAGAAGGTCTGTGAGGCAGCAACAACCTGAATTTTTTCATCTTCAGACTCCTGGGCAGCTGTTGTCTCTCTTACCTACAAGCAGGACACATATTTCTGATTTTAAAATGGCAATTTCACCTCCTGAAGGTTGACATCCTCAAAACTGTCCAACTGCAGTGTAAAATGGATATAGGATGCAATTACACTTCAGACATTGGTACAGTATATATGTCTGTAATTCATTTGTACTTTTCAAGCTGAATATCTGTTTTGGGGATGTCAGATGAAAATAACAGAAGTACTAATAATATTGCATGTGATATTAATACCAGTCCTTTTAGCCTAAAATCACCTGATAGAAAATTGAAAAGAAAAAAAAGAAAAAAAAAAAAAGCTTTTCCATCCTTTGACACCTCTGACACAATACATATATGTGTTGTTACCCTTTCTGGTCCCCAAATAATACATAGAACATCATCTCTCTTTTTCTGCCACTGTAGGCTTTCCCACATATCTTCTGGCACAGATTGCTGTTCCAGGGATATCAAAGGTTTTGCATTTCAAAGCAGAAACAATACTTCTAATACCACAGCAAAGGGCTAGAGGGCATGACCCTGCCTCTCCCTGCTCTTTGCAATGCTCCAGCTATCAGCAGGTTCAGAAGGTACAAAGACTCCAACTGAGCTCAGCTCCAGTGTCCTTATTGCTGTTGATCCAGCACACCCCCAGCAGCCAGGCTGCACTCTGCTCTCAGGTGACCTGGGCTCAGATAAGAGGACAGATTATCTCCCCAGGGTTCATGGTCTCTGCTAGACCCTGATGCCTTTGCCTCTGTAGACTCTGTAGTCAAACTGCCTGATAAAAGTTTGGCACTGACTCTGGGGTAAGAGCAGCTCCTGCTCAACAAGGTATGGCAACGTTGTGAAACCAGCCAGGGCAAAATTCATTTCAAATAAAGGAAAAATATGTTCAAATCAGTTGAAAGAAGATCCATATCTGTCCATGCCTAATTGGATTTTATTTATGAAGCATTGAAAGGTCTGTCAGGATTTTCTTATTAGTTTATTTATGCCATTCTGCATATGACAGGAAAAATTAAACCTTTGAAAATCAGAAGCAAAAGGTGATCCTGTGATTAATTCTAACCTAGTCTGCAATTCTCCTGGGAAGAAACAACACTGTCATATTATGCTTGTTTCTCTCTTTTTCCTGGTCAATCCTTTTTTCCCTCTCTCTTCATATTTACCAATTTGACACCTCCAAGAAATTCTTCACAGAAAAAAAAAAATAGAGACTCTCTGGAAAGACTCTTGGAAATGTTACACAGGTTTGTAAGAAAGGAGAAGCATTTCTTTGTTGCATAAGGACACTCCCCACAAAGACTGAAGGGGAAGAGGCCATTCCCCCTTGTCTTATCACTGCATCTTTATGACTCTGTCCTTAACATAAAAATCCAACACATAATGCAATAAAGTGCCATTTTCTTAACAACATTAGCCAGAGAAACGAAAAATCCAACACATAATTCAATAAAGTGCCATTTTTCTTAACAACATTAGCCAGAGAAACTGATTTCAGAAAATTTTCAGCAACCAGTGCACTCACCAAGCTAAAAATGAGATGAAATTATTTTTTAAGACAGACAGATTCAGGTCTTTGCCACTTACAGCAAGAAACTCCCAGTGCAATATTAGGGCAGCAGCAAAGACATATCTAAACCAAATTTCAGCAAAGCATATCATAACTTTCCCTTTCTTTTTCAAAGTGTGCTGCAGGATCTCACACCAAAATAGACAGCTGAAACCTCATATACTATATTTCAGCCTTATTACAATCTGTTCTACAACATGTGACTCTGTAGTCAAATATTTCCTGAATAAAGTAGCACTTAAATTTAGGGATTGGATGTTGTCCCAGAGCTTTAGTTTCTTTGAGTGTGTAAATCATTGTAAGCCATGGAAATAATTACTCTAGTATGATTATTTGTTATCAATTTATTTGGTTAATAATACAGATCCATTTTGAAGGTTTTAGCCAGTTCAAATTGGTAATCAAGATTCAGCCTTGAAAAAGTGAACATGATGGAGAGAATGCTCTGCCATTCACATGGCATTCACCATATAAAGTGAACGAAATTGCAGCATTTCCTAGAATACACTATGCAAAGGGAATCTCTATGTCACTAAGAAGGTTGACTGGAGGTATATTTCATAAAATTATTTTCTAGCTCTTGGAATGCTAATCCTTGAGCATTACATCATTGGCTATTCACCTGGAAAAAGTTCCATGGGAGTTCCTCAGTGTGTGTATTTTACCAAATGCAGTGTTTGCCTATCAGGTGACCAAAGTGCTTTCAGACCACATGGTAAGCACACTTGCTTTTTCTGATATTGATCTTCATCTTCACTGAGAGCTGGAATGTTTCTCAGCCTTCAGTGCAGGCCCATGGCACAATCAAGCCTTGTTCTCTCATCTGTTAGCTCAGTAACTGAAATGTCAGCAAAACTAACTGATCAGGAAAGAAGAGAGTAAAGAAAGTTAATAACTGCTCTGATGCTGCTCATCAAACAGACTGATCACCTATCATCCTCCTCTTCCTTCAGCAATTCATTTCAGAGTAACAACCCTACCAATCCAAGAGGAAAGGTGCAGGGATTACTTTATTTATAAACAAAGTATTTGCAAAATGGCTCTTTTAAGACAGCAAACAACAGTAGCCTGTAAGATCTTTTCTTGCCAGCAAAATAATCTCAGTTTTTCAGTGGGGAAATGCTGCTCTTCCTGATAAGCAACTTTTGCTTTTCACAGATGCTTTACAGTATATTTAATATGAACATGCTTAATACCTAACAACATATAGAGAACACATCATTGCCCAGAGAAGCTGTGGATGCCCCATCCCTGGAATTGTTCAAGGCCAGGTTGGATAGTGCACTGAACAACCTGCTCTAGTGAGTGATATCCCTGCTCATGTCAGGGGGGGTGGAACAACATGATCTTTAAGGTCCCTTCCAACTCAAACCACTCTATGATTCTACATCATGCAAACTCCAGCCAGTACCTGTCCTAAAAATGAATTTTTCTCAGGCATTGGGTTATGCCATATTTCCCCTCTGTTCCTACTCTGTAGTGCAGACCTGGTTGCAGTGTGCTGTAACCTGGCATTCAATCAGGGAAACATTTGTTTTCTACAGGCACAGTGCTGGTAGGAGAGTTATAAGCTCCTGTTACTCATGTTTGATTATCTGCTATGTTTGATAAATGGCCTTCAGCTGAACAACCTGAGTGGTGATATAAAAAAATTCTCTTTGTTTGATGTAATCATTGGATCAGGAAATTGAAATCCATACTTCTGCAAAATTGTGTTACAGGAGATATTAGCTCCCTGAATTGCTTCTTGGGTCTTTGCCTGCATAAAACCAATGCTAATTAGAAGTGCTTATTAAATTTTAGTACCTTTTCTTAAGAAGTGGACTGTGCCATTCAGATACAGATGGGGAGCTAAATTCAGGAAAATTAGACGGTAAAAACTGGAAGAAATTTGCAAAGCTTCAAATTCCCTTGTGTGCAGGACTGAAGTTCTGGTGGAAATTATGCTACAGTTTGTTCTTCTGGCTAAAACAAAGTTACAAAGAAAATTCACCAGAGATGTGATAAAAATATAGGCATTTTTAAGCTGTAATCAAAAGAATGAACACATTAATTATTAATGTTGGTCACCAACAGGTATAGTTGAAGTACAGTGTGAAAAAAACCCTATATCCTCCCATTCATCTGGCTTTGCCAAACCTGCTGAATTCAAGCTGTAATCGAAAACTCATGTTTCCCTTGTCCCTTTTTCCTTTCTTTACTTCAGAGAACTGCCCAGATTGCAGACTAAGCTTCCCTTTCCCTCCAGCAAGCCTGACTGCCCTTCATCTCTCTTCCAGGTCCAAGTCATTAATTTTCAAATAAGTTTTAAAATGAACACCTAATTTTCCCAGGCCTCCAGGAGAGACTTGTACTTCCTCCAACACTGCCAGCATGCGGAAGCCTTTCTTCTCCTGCCTCTCACTTTGGGCTTTATTTTCTCAAGGTATAAAGTATTTCACTGCCACACTTGACATTACTGGCAGCTATTGAGAAACTCATTGAAGTGCAGCCCTTACCTTTTCACAGATTTCCATCAGGTCTAGCTGGGAGCTAGAGATTTCCATGGTGCCAGCTCAGAAGGAGATGGTGCCTCCTTGTTGCATTTCAGTAGGGCTGAGCATACAATGAATGAATCAGACAAAAAGAGACAGAAGCCACCAGAGGACTCACACCACTAAGCAGGTAGACGTCCCCAGATGATACATGGGGAATTTGTGGTAAACACAGCTTCCAGGTTTCTGGACATGTTGACCCCAGATGGTACTAGGGGAATTTGTGGTGAACACAGCTTCCAGGTTTCTGGACATGTATACTCACTGAAAGTGTCACACACATCTTGCCCTTTCATCTGAAGATCATCACCACACATTGCCATGGAGCATGTACAATGCCACCATTTCAGATGAAATCTGCCCTTCTGGCACTTTCTCTTGGTTGCCCTTTATGTCTGAAATGTGTTGAGTTGGAAGCATCACTTCCCTCTCTAAACTACTAAAGTAATTAAGTACTTGACTACGCATAAATAATTTGCACTAAAATTCAAACCCAAGTCCACAGAAAATATGGTAGCTATGAATCATGGTGACATATCAGTGGTCAAACTGAAACTTCCCTCTTTTCCAAGAAGAATATTATTTCTGGCAGATATGGCTTGTGTTGTGATTGGAGTGAACAGAGCTGTGATGCCTACAAAAATGTACAACATTATGTTGATGCATGAATCCTGTGACCACTTGGAGATATTTTAATTTAGGACTAAATTTTGGCTTGAACTTTCATTGCATATGAGACTCCTTTTGGCTCCAGTAGCATGTCTGATCTATGCAAAACTAAGGGAACACAGCTTTTAAATTATCCCAGTGAGGGTTTATGACTGTGTTACATCAATGACAAAAGGAAAGTGAAGGAGCTGAATTTCTACTTTGCCTGTTTTCAGCTGTTTACCTGGAGACAGTTTTCTGAAGACTCTGCTCACAGAACAGCAGTGCAACAGTTTATGCAATGTGCCTTTGACATGAGTAAGATACAAGCATTTAAAAATATTTGGAAAATTGGGAAGTCAAACTAAATATGAAAATAAAAATAGTTCAGAATTATCATTCCTACACATCTTCTGTGTCTACTAACAGACAACACAAAATTAGAGAACAGGCAAACTGGAAGGCCACTGTTTCTTCAATATACCTTGCAAACAGAAAGTAATTAGTGTGAAAAAGAAAAAAAGTCTACTGCATGTCACCTAAAGAAATGCTGCTATCAGTAAATTAAAAATGTATGGCTTGAGCTGCAAAGCATCTGCCTGCCTGAAGCTGTGTCTGTAAATTGTGTGGAAGAGCAGAGAACTGAAACAATGGATCACAGATGGATCATGAAAAGAATGTTAGTATTAATTACACAATTCTAAACAATTGGCAAGCCCTGGAAATCTGAGAATAAGTTTCTGTTCTAAGAAGGAGGTTTGTCCTAGATTACATCATTTAATTTCCTATTGCTTAGGAGCTATGAGTTATCACAGTCATATGTAGGAGTATGAAAAGAAATTATTATTCAACATTTGATCAGTGTTTATTTCACTTCTATCTTTTTTTTAGCGCTAGCAACAGGGAGAAAACAACTGAATGAAATGAGAATTGACCTTCAATAAAATGGAACTTTTTCTTAAGTTTAAAATCATTTTTCAGTTTTTACATTCTTTTTTTTTTCTGGGACTTTATGTTGTCTGGTTCTACTCAAAATAAGAAGAAGGGCTGGAAATAAAAGAAAGGTTAAGGTCAACTTGAAAGAATTTTGATTAGCACTTAGTGTTTGGTCACTTGACCAGAAAGAATCTTCAAACACCTCTAGACTTGCCTATATTTGGTTGCATGTCTGAAATATTTGAATAAATGACTAGTTATTTTTCTTGCATAATTATTTTCCTTGCTGTTGGTTCACATTATAAGTTTCTTTGGGGATTGCTTTTAATAATATGAGTAGGATTTTTCAAATATGTTTCATTCTCTTCAGAGGAAATGCTTTGTCCTGCTACATACTCAGACTTGGGTGGGAATTCTACTATTCACTTATGTACCATTTCCCATGATGTCACTCTGAATTATTAAAATAAAACCCAAAATGCATTTGTCTTAAACAGCAGTTGAGGAGCCCAAATCCTACATTCTCTTGCCATAAGCAGCTTTTCATTTTGCTTGTTATTTATCATACTGTTCCAGATGTTTTAATCTCCATTGCCTGCCCAGGGAACACCATTGACCAGCTTGTGTCCTATTTGAGAATATTCTGTAAATAAGGATGGTTTTAGCCAGAAGTGAACTAGAGCAGGGATTTCTGAGGATAGGCAGGTAAAGATGAAGGTGTTTGATATATCAGATCATGTGGAAAAGTTAGCAAACAGCATAGTTCCAAGTGAGTCTGGGTTGGAGCACATTGGCCCCATCTGTCTGTAAACTCTGCTGCCTCTCCCAACAGGACAGTTTATACTGCAGAGAAACAGATGTGTGTGATCAGCAGTAAATGGCTCTCATGAAAATTACTGTCTGCTCTGGCCCCTTTCTTTTGAACTTGGCAGCAGGTTTGGAATACCCTGTTTACTGTTCTCCTGCAGGCAGATGAAGTTATTTATTTATTTTTTTAAAAAAAAAAGGTTTCTGTCTCTTCCCTCTTTCTCTTTTCTCCTCTTTCATCAGTTACTCATTCTTTCTAAAATATTCTCCTGGTTCCCCTGGTATCCTTAGGTTGCTAGAGAGACTGATAGATGCTAATAATGACATAATAACAATACATACATGTCTCCTTGACTCATTTTACACTTAAACATCACCAGGTGCAGTTCACACACGCAGTGATCCCCTTCATCGTTCCCAAATGCCAGTTACAGTTTGGTTAATTAAAAGGCATTAGTGGTCTATGAAAAATGTCTTCTAGTCTTCTTTCAAATGTGATTCACCATATTTCTGACTGGAGAATAAAAGAGTTACCTGGTGAGATCCTGCTCATGATACTGCATGTCTCTCCCTTCTTTGTCAGCTATGCTTTGTGTGGGAAGTGGATCTGTTTTCACCAGACTTACTTTCAATATAGCAGAATATGATAGGAATCAGCACAGTAGTCTATTTCTTCTTTATATTTACACCAGTGTTGCAGCTGGTGATTTTCCTAGTGTTAGAGAGAGACTCAGCAAGGAAAAACTGGCATTTGGGAAGCTCTTATGACTTACATTTCGTTCAGTTGAAAATTAACTGCATTTTCATTGGCAGATGTTTCAGCCTTTCATCATGGATTAATTACACTCTAGAGTCAGTCTGTCTTACAGAACAGAACCACTGCTCACTCTAACAACAACTAGTGAAGGTAATAGCAGAAATGAAATAGTGTCATTCTCAACTGCAATCACTAGCAGAGAAAATTCAAAAACAGCCATCCATTCTTTACAGTTTACCTTCCTAAGCAAGAAAAAGAAAGGAAAGAGTTAAATGAATCCTGATTTTGATTTGGGATGCACCCTGGAGTTTTCATATTTGATAGATAATAAGCTTTCTGTCAAAAGTTTGCTTATCTTTTACTCTATTCCTACAAATGGAAGCTGAAATAAGATGCACAAAGATCCTGAAACTCCCCAGGAATGCTGAACAAGACTGGGAAACCACCACTTTCCCTTAGTTTTTGCTTCCAGACATCTGGTAAATGATGTACATTTTGTTTCCTGAAGTTTCATGCAATTTAAAGTCTACCTGAAAATGAAACTCATCTGGGCTGAGATAAAAATAGGGTATGCTGTAAAAGTTGAAGTTGCCATTTGCACTGCAGAGTTAAGGAAAAGACCAACCATTTGTCAGGTGAAGAAGAGACATTCTCTCACCTGGGGTCACACAGCACTCTGCAACCAGTAATGGATTTTGCACAGGTCTCTGAATGAGGCAAAGAGCAAAGTTAAACTGTAATTAGTGCACCAAAGTGCTGGGAAAGTGCTGATTCAGTCCTTACTCTTCAATGAGAGCCCAATCACTCAATACATAGAAGTGATGAAAAGGAATCTCTTGTAGTTATAGCACTACCTTGTCCTGTATTAGTGCTGAGTGATGAAGGACCTTGTTTCCATGCTATATTACTTAACCTAATTGGAACTATGCTCTCAGCTAGCTCATTACTAAATAATACCTAGAAATTTGGTACCTTCATCTTCTAACCCTGAGTAGTTAATTACTAGTTATACACTCAATATCCATTTTTTAAATTAAAGAACCATCTGCAGTGCACACATAAAGTGCTTCATTTTTTATCTTAAGCAATAGATTGCAGAAACAAAGGCAGAGAGCTTGAGATTTTTATGCAGATATAGGGAATGCAACTCCTAGACAGCACACATAAACCAGCTCTGCCCTAGAACAGCCTATGGGGTGGCTGCTAACCTTGAGGGATGAGAGGGGACAGATGACACATCCACCAGGTTGTGTGAGCAAAACAGTATACAACTTTGTGGAGCAGAGTTATAGACCTTGCTGCTGGGAAAAAAAAAAATCTAAGCTTCTGGTTTGGTTCCTAAGCAAACAGGTATAATGTCTGAAAATCAGAATATGGCAGCTTGTATGGTTTATACCAGATCCTAACCCACACAGTCAAAATAGATGCCAAGTTAGTTATTCTGTATATATATCACATCTGCAGTTGAACTAATTTTTTAGCATGGTCAATGCAAGCAGATTTATGCTCTAGTGTGATTCAGGATTTTGCCCAGAGATGTGTCTTTTTAAAATAAACCAGAAACTAATGTTCATATAATCATACTTTTCATATAATAATGTTCTTGCAATAGGGCTAGAATCTATATGATATCATAGAATTAAATGTGTTCTGATCAAGGAATAAGACTACAAATGAAGATACTGACATTATTAAATTGGCTATCTGTTTTCCTTTTGGAACAATATTTCAAAGGCTTCTTTGCATAGCTATCATTTAATACCCTGCAGCAAGAAAAAATTTAGTCTAATATTATATCATGCCTTCAAACAATGATGGAACTCCACACTGATTGCATTTCTGGGATCTGAATAGATGCATATAGGACAGTTCATATTTGTAGGCCATTCATTTCTGCCAAAATGAGAATTGAGACAACATGAAAGACAGGTCAGAAAGTTCATTAGACAGGTCAAAAAGTTCATTAGACAAGTCTTGGCTTTATCAGTCCTTACTTTGAAAGAGAACTTCTGGGGCATCTGCTGATGAAACCACATGGCTGAAGGAACTACATGGTTCAACTCTGCTCTCAGTCAGTAGCAGCAAAAAAAAACAACCCCAGAGAGTATTAGTGACCTGTCTCCAGCTGCAAATATTGGCTGAAAAAGTGTCCTTCCACCCCACACACTCCCACATGAGAATGCACAAGAATGTCATGCACCAACTAGATAGGTTTCCAAAAGTCCTGACCACCCAGCAGAAACAACAATAGCTGCCATAGCAATATTTTGCAGACAGTCAGGTGAACAGAATCTGTAATTTAGAAACTGCTGACTTGTTTAAATCTTTATGACAGCTTAAGTTTGGACTTGGAGGGACTGAATAGGTGCTTGTATTTTTGAATCATGGTTGATTTTGGAAGAAAAATTGGACTTACCCACTGCATGTGTGTAAATCTGATTGAATGCATCAGCCAACATCTGGAAGGGAAGTTCCTGTGACAGGTGGAAAGGACTCCAGCAATAACACTAAAGGTCTCATTTTTCACTGTGTCTATAAGTCTGTCTCTTATAATAGCCTCTGCTTGAATCACAATGAAATGCTTCACAGTTACCTGTATGGCTTGGAGGGAGAGTCCTTTGCATTTAGATGTAGCAAACCAAGAGCAGGACATGAGCAGCTGGGCAGGAAAATATCACATTTTCTTTAAAAAGCCATAAGTTTGGTTGCAGGTTTAGAAGCTGAATGCTATCTGTCTCATAGAAGTTGCAAGGAGAAACAAATATTTCTTAAATAGGTGTATGCTTCCTGCCAATTCTTAATAGTTTTAAAGCTTCTTAGACAATTAGCAATCAGCAGTGTTCCAAAGAAGGCTACTGAGTCAATTGCAAAGAAAAAATTCTTTGCCTTTGCACCAGCATTGGCTGTTTGGTCAATGCAGCATATAACACTGCACATTGTTATCAATGTGTGCAAATATTGGCCAGAAAGGATTTATATATTTCTTTTTGAGAAAAGGAGAAAGAATGAATCTGTGTTGTATTTCTGTAGTATGGAACACATACTCCTCTGACATTGATGGATGGTGTCTCTAGATAAAGTTCCAAAGCAAAACGGTGCTAAGGTTGTTAAAATGCTTCCCACAATCCATTCTAGCAATGAATGATGGTTTTTCTGTCTTCTTTCTTGCCATGCATGAAATGAGTCTCTACATCACTGACTCCAGCTGCTCATCTGTGACCGTTTCTGTTGCTTTGGGTGATGGAGGCTATAACGAGTCGAGCTGGGGCAGCCTCTCCACAACGTAACTACTGCATCAAGCAAGACCACAAGATTGTCTGTTTGGGTGAGAAGTTGTGTCTTTCTAGCTCCTTTTCAATATCAACAGGCTGGGGATTCTGTCCTACCTATTATTCCTCTTACACGTTTTGCAAAAAATTCAGTGAGATTTGAGTTTCATGTTTTGTCCTACCTAGCAATGAATGTTGCAGCAATGAGAAAGGTTTTCAGGCATCCAAGTCATACCCTTTTCTCTTTGGTAGCAAATGGCATTCTGAAGAATGTTTTATTCCACTTAATACAATACAATACAAAATTATGATGCTGCCAAACATTGCAGTCTTAGGCTAAGGCTCCAGCCAAAAAAAAAATATCAGTACCTCTTTGAACATTTTTCTCTTTCAAGCTGTTAATCATGTATTTTATGTTGGTGTAGTATGTAATAAACTGCCAACACTAGTAGATAAAATGTCAGATCAGGCTGCTGACAGACCAGAGCAGTCTAGCAATGCAATACCTGTATGGCACATATATCATTATATTTGTCTAGCTTGTTTAATCTTAGTGTATTTTCAAATCCAGAACTCAAACAGTTTTGAGATCCGTAAACTAAATGGATTTGTCATGCACTTAACTTGTTAGAAAAAATGTAATAAATTTTAATAAAGGAGCTGTGTGTCATCCCCATTATTATCATATTTTTGCAGTGGCACAGCTGTGCAGTCTGATGACAGATTGCTCCAGTGTAGCCAAATATTTACTTCAATGTTTGTAAAGTTATAACTAAAACACACCTCACCAAAGACACTCAGGTGCAATGAGGACCCTTAAATATTCAGCTGCAGAGGAATTTATGTGTACACAAAATTGGGGGTCAATGACCAAGTATGATGCTAGGAATTAAACATAAAGGATGGTTCATATTTGTAGGCCATTCATTTCAGATTTTTATGTTCCACAAAATTTGTGTCACAGGCATGCAGAGACTCAGGGGCCGTGAACTAGCAGGCAGCCTGTTGTATCATGTCAAAGAAAAGGGAAGAGCCCCAATTTTTCTTGATAGTCCTAGTTTTAAGAATCCTTCAAAAAACATTTTCTCCTAATT
>NW_008652023.1:57058-59746 GCF_000695815.1 Acanthisitta chloris
AAAAGACAAGTTATTGCTACTAATTAATGATTACGTCTAATCAGTTCATCTTTTTCATCTCTGTTACAAGTGGCCAATTCAGGAAAAAAAATAATCCTACTCTTAGAATAAGTAGATAAAACTTGTGCACTACTATCGTAAGATTTTTTTTTTGATCGGCTGTTTATGCAACATGACTCTTTTACAAATCAGTTTGGAGTAAGATGAAGTATTTTCCATGTCAATTCAAAGGCTGAGAACCTTAGTGAGCAATCAAAGGGACATTATGTAAGAGTCCCAGAGCAGTACATAGGCTCAGACCCAGTGTTCATATGGTATTCCAGGTCACACACCAGACAGATAATTACAAGTCAGAGGATGGAAAGCATATATGGCATTTCCTCCTAATACTGTCTCATTTTATGACTAATTTCAGCTCATAGAATTTCCTGAGGCAAATATGACTTAGGAATCCCACTTAGTACAACCAGGGTGCATCTTTTTCCATTTGGCATTCATGTTCATTGCCTGAGAACAAATACACTGGTTCTTTCTCTCAAAAAGAAAGCAAATGTATTTTTAGATTTAAAGAGAGAGGATGAAACGAGGTGGCAGAACATGATTTGCAATCTCTTGTGTCTTGGATACCTGAATTCAGTCTTCCCTCTAGGTCTTGTCCCTAACAAGCAAGTCATGGGCTACAAGATTTACTAGGATACCTCCATCCTGAAGAAATGCCTTCACAATACTGGAAAGGAAAATTAAAATAAAGAAAATACCTGAGCCACCAGGTATGCTCAGGGAACACCTACTGCATCAAGCCCTGTAGGTGAGACAGCCCCAGAACCCAAGAATATGCAGGAGGTAAATGTTTTGTCCTGTCCACACTGAGACACTGAGGCACATGGCCAAGACAGCACATTAGTCAAATTTTCAATAAAGAAAGGATTTTGCTGCCTTTGAGACAAAGTGGCATCAAATTGAGGTTTGAAGAATCTCAGTTTTGGAGCTCAATGTCTAAGTCCTTCTCCAGAGCCTATGGGTTTTTTGAATCTATACCTAAAGTATTGATTTACTCTGGTACTACATATTCTGTACATACATATTCACAGTCATTTGATCAACTGCATCAGCTGAGCCACTGTCCCATGCAGTGTGGTCACAGATCAAAGCCCTTCAGAAGATACAAAGCAAGTGCTGAAGAGATGCTATGCCCATTCCAGTAGTGATCAAGTTCTCCTAACACTGAGTTTTCTGTAACAAGCAGAAACCTACTTTTCATCATCACTTGATCCTCTCTGTCATTACAATTTTTCCTACTCTCCAGTGGATTTCAGTGCAATGCTGTCCAATAATTAGTTTTCCAAACCTACTAACACTAGGTACATACACTGGAACTTGTATCTCAGATACCTACAGCTCACTGGGATTTATCTCCATCCATTTAAGTGGCATTACTACAGCAAATTCTGTGTACAAGCAATCCAGCAGATCTTTCTGTTTTGCAAGCTATGCCTATTTGGGAGTCATGGGGTAGTGTGTATGGATCAGAATATGAAGGGAAAGTTCAGGAGACCTTTTATAAGTGAAAGTGCAGATCTCCCTTCCTCATCTCCCCCGAGTTTTGGGGATTGTAGTGATACATGCTGTGAGACTGGAGTGGTATATATACAACAGGTCACCCACCCTAAAACCTTTGCTTGTGCTACTGCATAAGGAACTTTCCCTAACAGCACTTTGTAGCATCTGCCTTTTTTGGAAGACAGTTGGTTTTGCTGCTGTATTTCAGTTTATTTTGTCTGTGGTATTAGCTAGACCTACTGTTTCATAAGCTCTGCATGTCCTGCTGTCTATTCACTTCTCCAGGTCATCTACAAGTAAAGAAAGATGAAAGTGAACATAACCACCCCAAAAGCTCTCCTCTAAACAAACTTCCACCTGATTCTTTATTCTTTCACATCTTTCTCTCTCAACATTAATAAGCTCATTCTTATTAATGACTTGCACTTCACAACCTTAAATGTTAGCTCTACCTGAGAAACAGTGCTGGGAAATATTGTAAAGACCAAGTACATTTTGTCTGACTCTTTGCCCATATTCCCTCTGACCAAGGCATTCATCAGGTTTGTTAACCAGACCTGCCCTTTCACAACAGACATCAGCATGCCCTGCATGAGAATGAGCTCTGTAGCTAATTTAGCAGAACGTGACCTTTCAGAGCAGGCTGGAATGTGTGAGTATGGAAATGGAGGAAAATACCCAGACTGAAACAGTGGAATTGACAGGAGACCTGCGTAAAACCTTTGGCTGAGCTCCACTACATTGCACTTTGGGATGGAAATTCAGTCTGGCATGAAATGATCGTTGCACTACCTAGTAATATATCAGACAACCCAAGGAGTTTTGCACCATGTCACCTGAAAGCCATCACAGGGATGCCCTAGTCATAGAAATTGGTCATGAAGAGAATCATATTTATTTCAAGGAAAAAAGAACTATTTCTCTACTGCTTTCTATGAGAAAATATAGGAAATATCCATACCCATTCACAATTAAACTATTCTACTAGAAAACAAAATTTCTGGTAATGTAATGAAATAAAACCACAATTAGTTTTGATATGCAGAGAAGAGGTTTATGCTTCTGGCACAATTGGTAGCTCATGTCCCCAGCTCCAGAACTGCCAACACTGTCAATTTTAGTGTTTCA
>NW_008652023.1:59773-64650 GCF_000695815.1 Acanthisitta chloris
TGTATGAACAGGGAGACTGGGAGCTCCAGCTCTGTCCTGTTCTTCAGGCTTTTCAGTAGTGTGTGTTTCTCACAAATAAAATGTTCCTGACTGTCTGATGCCTGCAGTGCCAGCACTCTGGGAAAACACCTGCCAGGCCTAGGTTAGGTGCAGGAGGAGGATGGGTGACACACATCCCTCCCCTGCCCCGATGACCACCAGTGATCTCCCTCTACCTTCCCCAGCCAGGATGGTTATGTCAACCCCCACCAGGCCACACCACCACTCCCACCCCCATGTGGTTGCTATGTCAACAGTCTCCTCGTGGCAACCACCCCAGGGAGGGGAAGGCTGGAGGGGTTGCCATGGAAACCATGCTGTCCTGAAGCATCCAGAGCTCTGGTCTCTTCCCCACCTCTCTTCCCCTAGAATCATCTGCCATGAGGCTGACACAACCCCCAGGCACGTCCTGCTCTGTCCCTCATTCCATCCCTGTAGCTGTGCTAGCCCCAACTGCTCCCACTGGGCTGTCAGCAGCTTCACCAGCCACCACCTGATGGGACACCTTCCACTGTCAGTGCTGGGGCTGCTCTCACATGGGGACACAGACAGCCCTTGGGCAGACTAATGTGAGGGACTGAGCTTCTCTTCTCAGGACACAGTGGAAATAAGAAGTCAGGGATTGTGCTGGTGATGGAAGTCCTCAGTGTACGACTGTGGGAAGATGTAGCAGGGAATGAACATCTCCTTAGCAGGAGATATACATTCTCAGACTGGGTTTGTGTCATATAGCAACAACCAGAAACACCTTTTCATCTAGAAATACTTGCTGTATTACATCACTCTCTTAAAATTGAAAAAAGCTCCAGAAGGTGTGATTTTTTTATTTTTTTTTTAGATTAGTTTGTTGTGGGAAGGAAGTGTCTGAACCAATTCTGTAGAATGGCTGCAGTTAGAAAATATTGAAAAAAATATTCAAAACTCCAAATATTCCACAGAACATTAAAATACACAGGGGTGCTTTTGGCACAGGAATTTGGACAGAAAAAAAAAATCAAAGAACTTTACTGCACAACAAAACAAAGCCCAGTGAATGAATCCCTGCTTATCCCTAGAATGTCTGAGTAAAGTGATTTGTTTTAAAGGTTTTCTACTGGATCACGGGGAGCATCTAGGGATTTAGGGAAATAGAATAGTAAAGGAGTTTGCAGATATAGTCTGGATAATCAGAATGCTGACATTGCAAAAAATATTTCAGGGTCACAGGACACTCACGCATAGTATTTGGTTTCTTGCATATGCATTTTAGTTAATAAGTGATACATTAAATACTAAATAAGAAGCATTTGCATGCATGAATTTATCAGTGCTTAGGATATAGGATTGTCAGGAGTCCACGTGCATACTCTGAGGTTACAAATACTGGCTCTGACACTAACTCTGAGAAATATAAAGTGAGTTCATCTCGTATCAGTTCATACTGCTGAATCATCAAAGGGGCAGAGATGGACTCTCCCCAGGGATAAGAACTCCATGTGCATCCTAACCATAGCTATACATCTGCTGTAGCTTATCTAAGGGAAACATGAGGCTGCAGATGACCTCACATAATCAAAGGGGTAATTTACAAAAACGCCCAGATTAAGAGATTTTGAGTTCCATCTTCTAATAGAGGCATCTTTCTACCTTACCATATCTTCAAAAGAAGAATGCTTGTTGTTCTGTAAGTGGTATTACAGCTCAATTAATTGTCTGGAGCATGCTAACAAAAAAGTAGAATCATCTAATCTCATCCTAAAGGCTATGACTTTATTGTAATTGGATGGATTTCAATCATACTTCACATGAGGATCAAGCAGTTCCAAGCCAACCTTTGTGTTTTGCTCCCCTCTGTGTTCACCATGTGACATAGAAAATTGGCTCACAGAATGACAGAAAAGATATGCAAACCATCATTTTTCTTCACTGGATTTCAAACTTTATCTCTGGAGAAATGGGAACTTGTTTGTGTAGAAGCCCCAAATCATGATGTGCTCTGTATTTTGAATATATTTCTCTGATCCAGTAGATGCTTAATGTAAGAATATCCAGTGATTTCTGGAAATCAGTCATCTAGACCTGCCTAAGCCAGAAGCTGCTCAGTTCCCCATCTGTATTCCTCATCTGCTTTCAAAACCTGCCTATTCTTTTGGACTTTACAATGTCTGTAGCAGACATTGTAAATGTCTTGAATGTAATTATGTGCTATATGCAAAACTGTTTTTTTTGTTTTCATCTGATGATTTAATTTTTCCCCTTTCTTCTGCAGTACAATAATGTCAATAAAAACCCTTATCACTTTTTTAGTCAGTCATTATTTTACAGGTTTTAATTATGGACTTCCGTGGTAGATTTCAATACATATAATTTTCTGAAGTTATAAGATGGATATGTTTCCTTTCAAGCACTGCTTTCTTCTTGGCAAAACATCTCATGGAAATAGCACTGGTCCTAGCTGTAACTCTACTAGGAATACAAAAAACTTTGCAATCAAAGTACATTGGTATCAGTCCCTGGGCCTTTCCTGAAGAACTTCCAACCTGAAACTGGGGATTGAAAAAGCAAGATGACAGGGACACTAATTAAGGTACATAGGTTTTCAAATCTGTCCATTTATTTAGCTGATGAAAATTTCTTAGCTTGATGTCTGATGTAGCAGAAGAAAGTTTATCGGTGGGAATGAAGCTAATGAGGTGAAGTGATGTACTCTGGGTAGAAAAACAGCACAGAACAGTTGGAATAGAACCCAGACATGCCTCAATCAACACTCCCTAATTTGTTCCTACTTAGAAAAAGTGAGTTTGTTACAAATTTTATCAGAGTAGGGAATTCAAGGACAAACTCTTCAGTGAGTAGTTTGAAATAAAGCAAACTATGTGAGTGCTATGTGATATGATGTAAAAACCAAAAAGGAACGGGCAATTCATCTTTCAAACTTCAACTTCCCCAGGAACATTCATATAGACAAAATTACTGTTATAATTTAGGTACGACCAAGAGGATAGTTTCATATCCAGAAGCAAGAGAATGTTAATCTATAGCCATTTCTAAACACATTACAAAATGACTTAGCTTCAAGGTAAGAAAGAACTGTTAATTTCAATATGTAACAACTGTCATTATTAATATCAAATTCCATATGATCTAAATGAAGAAAAGCTTTTAAAACAATGCCCTGAAGCCAATTATAGGATCACTTAAGTGAAGAGCACAATTCTGGATTATAAGAACCTTCAGAAAGAGTCTGGTTGACATTTGTTGCTCTTTTGTGTGAATATTAAGGCTTGAATAGCATATATAGATAAATTATATATATGAGCTAAATATTTTAGAACTTTTATCTTGATTTTTCTGGGGCCAGAGTTTCTCTGCCTAAGGCATCAGTGTGGCATATACTGTTTCAAACACAGATATTCTGCTCCTTCTACAAAATAAATGTAAAACAGACATTAATAAAAGAGACCTCCGACTAAGATTTCATTCCTCTGAAATTTTCATGTGGGAAAACCATCAATGCTGCCACCCTGCACCTCATTTGATCTACTTTGCAGATTAAACAGAATGGAATTTGCAAGTATACATATTTACATGTAGGGGACAGCAGATAACATTGTAAACTCATTAGAGCTAATATAATAGGAATGGAAACATGACACGTCCCTGTAGAGTGGATCTGTACAGATCTCCAGCAAAGCTCCAGTTAAATCCTCTGTTACATTTCTTTCCTGGTCCATACATGGGAAGCACAAAAAACATATTTCTACTCAGCAAACTTTAGGTCAGTTTTGAAAGAAAAAGTTCACAGTTTGATTTGGAGTGTGGAACTGTTGTACACCAGAAAGACCAATGAACCCCCTTGTGCAACAAAAGCAAGTGGATAGCAATGGGAATGAGGCAGAATATTGAGAAATCATAAATGAGAACAGTTTGAACAAAGGGAATAATAATGTGTGCAGTCAAAAGGGACAGACAGAGGGTACACAGCCAGCAGAACTGCATCACCTACCTGAAATACTTTTGCCAAATTGTCAAAGAGGGCTTGCCCAGCGCTGACTTTATGCTTGACTCCCCTGACTGTGCCGTTTTTGCTTAGGATGTTGACTCTCTTTGTACCGAACCCCTTCTCTTTAGCAGCTCTGACTAAAGTGAGCAGGTCGTCCTGCTCGTTCTCATTTTCGTCACACTCCGAGCCTGTGTGTCCGTTCTGGTGCCCGTCCACTTCGCTCAGCCGGCTGGTTTGGTCAGTCTCTGAGCTACTGGTGTACTCAGAGTCCAGGGAGTCAGTCGTCTCCCCATCGGTGTACACCTCCTTCAGCACCCTCCCGCTGTGCGAGGACGCCACGCGGAACCGAACCTTCCTGGACAGCCGCTCATTGTCCACCTTCAGCTCACTTTTAAACATTGCCTCTTCCATTGACAGCAGCAGTTTGCATTGTTCCAGCGTGGTGCCCATTGCATTTGCCAGTTTGTCACACTTAGCAACAATATCAGCGCTGTTTTCTGTTGACGGGGGTTCTCATATTAAACCAGAGAGGGTTCCCAAGAAGCTACCCCGGCGTTCTGCAGTTAATAATGGATGTGTTTGTGCTATGGTTACCTTTAAACTAAAACCTGTAAAGTGATCTCCTTGATTAAATATTAAAAAGGCATTGTGAACTTTTTAGCACTCAGGAAGGAAGCAAGAAATTATATTCATGGATTGCAATAAAAATTCAAACTCACACATGAGAAAAGGGAAGGGAAGGAAAGGGAAGGGAAGGGAAGGGAAGGGAAGGGACGGGAAGGGAAGGGAAGGGAAAACAGGAAAAAGGAAGGGAGTGGAGAACAGGAATGGGGAACGGGAATGGAATGGGGGAAGG
>NW_008652023.1:64917-72343 GCF_000695815.1 Acanthisitta chloris
GTGCAGGGCCAGGAATTGGATTTTCATGATCCTTGTGGGTCCCTTCCACCTCAGAATATTCTGTGAATCTGTGATAAACCTGATAACAGAAATTAGACAACTTCATATGAATGCAGTTTGATTTGCTGAAACAGACAAAGAAGAACAGTTTGTCACAAGACCTGCAGAGTCAAAACTGTTTATGTACATTGCACCTAAGGGGAAAATCTCAAAATTCAGCACTTGAGTCAATGATGCATACATTTCTTGCATCAAAACACTTCTTTTCCCTATCAGGCAGACCTCATTCACCAAAGTCTGCTTTTTATACAAGCTTACAGAGACTCAGCAGGGAGCTCTGACTTGGGGTTTTTCAATGCTGGCCTTTTTACAGGCTGGCAGAGCAGTGGAGAAACAATTAGTCACAATTTGTTGCACAGAGTAACACACTGTTATTAAATAAAAACGAGCCATAGCTAAGTACCACGCAGCAAACCCAGTGTATGTTCTGTTTTGTCAGTTACTCAAGGGACTGGACAAAGGAATCTGAGCAAGGAGCAGGAGACAGGTAATTAATTGAGGCAACAAGGATCAACAATGAGAAGCATGGGTAAGGTGGATTCACCCACAGGGAAGCACATTGCCTGATCCCAGCAAATCATAAGTAGAGCTTGCTGATGTGTTCAGCACTCAGCTCTAAATGCACAAACTACAAACCCATACTTGAGGTTTCTGGCTCTATCAGTATCATGTAGTAGCACCTTAAACCCCCAAGCTGGTTCTGAGTTTGCACAATGATTCCTACTTATAGTCCTATTTCTGTATTTTATTAATTCAAAGAAAAGTGCAGCGTCGAGAACTCAATCCCCTTCTCACTTTCCTGACAAGCATTCCCTATATACTCTCTGCAGCCTCATTTTCTCTCTAGACTGATAAATGCTGAATTGCTTCCTGAAGCCTGTGACCCCACAACAGGTGTAGGCATGAAATGAGTCTCTAGATGTTCAGCCAGCCCAGAATGGTGATGTCTGCAGTCACAAGCACCTGCAGAGCTTCAAGCATCCCAGGAGACTTTCTGGCCAAGATTTTGGAAATGCAGGCTCAAATATTTCAGCAGTTAAGTGGGGGTTATTGTACTTTATTTTGAACAAAAGGCATGAAAATACTGCTCTTCAGCCCAAATAAAATCACAATTTTTGTGGCTGAACTCTAATATTATTTATTTTTCACTTACGTAATGGAAACATAATGATTAGTGGCTTTTTATATTATTAGTGGTTGCCATGCTTCTTTCTAGAATGAGATGATTCACTGTATTGTTAACTACTATTATTAATGCAGAAAAAAAGGTAAAAATAATAAGTTACAAGAATTAAAATGCATTGCTACTCATCTTTCAAAGAAGAGAAAGATCCAGCATCAAAGTCTGTACTAATATTGAATACAGTTATAAGATGCCTAGACACCTTGTGAAATTTATTTCAGGGGGAAGATGCTGAATCACACTGATTGTGACATAGACACTTGCCCACAGGAGTTTTGACAAGAAATACAGATCATCATTACTAAAAACTTACTTCAAACTAAGAACATTCTGTAGCAGAATGAATATTTCAAAATATCTTTTATGGAATTATCAGAACAGAAATATCTGCAGAAATTACTTAGCCTGATGCTTACCCCAAAGTTAACTGCATCATAGTGTTTTCATGATTATCTGAGTGATTTCCTCTCAGAAACCTGCAGTAATTAACTTTGCTCATAGTCATTTCTAACTAAATAATAAATCCCAAGTGCTTTGTAATGATTACCACAGATTAAAAACACTGAGCTTCTATAACAAATATTTTGCACAAAAATTTTATAGTATTTTTATCTTCTCCAATTGATGCTACATTTTCTTTAACACAGAAGCATTTTATTTCTGTTGCAGGCAATGGGAAATCTTGTATTGTCTATAGTGCAAATGATTTGATGCTACCTGAGTGATTTAAAGAGTTCATGTAGCATTGAATAAATGCAGAATGAATCAGTACCACATTTTAAAAACACTGCAGATACAGTTAGCATCTTGTTCTCTGTTAGGAAATTAGGCCATTGTTTAGTTTCGTGGCAATTCCATTATTCACTGGGAAATATTTTTACATCTGGTTATGAGAAACAAGTATATATATAGCAAATCTGTAGGCTGACTTGATACCATCCACACTGGTGTCATTCATCATTAGACAGATGGTCTGAATTCACAGTGACATATCTTGTGATACTAATATTTTTTTTCACTCTACAAAGACTGTTTGCAGCTGCTTCTGACTTTATTACACTGGTAGTAATCGGAAACATATTCTGTTATCTCTAATTCTTAATGTACAACTAGCAGAGCAATCATCAGGACCCAGGTATTCTAAAGCTGTAGATTTCCCACCTGCTGTTGGGAAGAAGGTATTCTGGTTTGTAAAAGCACATGTGGGAAGTTGAGTTTGTTTATCCTGTTACGAGTAAGCAAAGTTTGTGAACAACATGCTCTTTAGAGATTACAAAAGCACATGATCTGAACAGTGAATGCTAAATTTTTTTCGAGCTGGGACAGATTTAGTGCTTTTTGCAGTTGCTGAGAGAAGGAACATTCCCACTTTCTAAGTTGGCAAAACATCTGTCTATTTTTCTGCAGGTCTAGAATAAGATTTTAACTGTAGTAAAGTTCAGGAGGACACACAGGGCACATTCAGGTCCCCATCAGGGAACTCTTGCATCTGGCAGTTGTTTGTCAGGTATAGCAGCTGCTACATGGAAATAGAACAGACCAGAACAGACTGAGCATACTGTTGCTATTATAATGTCTAATTATTCATATGACAAGTCCTTTCACTGCCATCTCATTTTATTTGTAGATTTCATTTAACTTCTGTTAAACAATTGTTAGACAGAATGGCAGGGCTTCTGTGTTCATGTTTCTGTTTACATTGCTGAATTGGGTGCACTGTTTCTTAAATTTAGGTAATGAAGGACTTTAATGAACAAGGAGATCAAGACCTGTATCTAGGCCATGCACACAAGTGCACAAGGAGATAGGAGGACATACAAGGTCTTTCTGCTGCCCTTTTTGCCAGGGTGAGCTTAAACCCTCCATTTCCAGAATCTTTAGGGAGAAATGCTCTGCATTGCATTTGGAAAGGCAGACAACGACTATCCTTAACTTGAAATCCACAGTCATTTCATCAGGTCTTTCATTTCTGCTTTTCCCACTGTAGGTTTCCAGTCAAGCTGCTGAGCTAAACACAGAAGCAGCAGATCATGAACAGCTTCTGTCATTGCATGGCCTTTTTTTGGTGCAGTTCACAAGACCTTTGTTTGAAATTTGACCTAAAATCTGATAGTCCTTCTCCATCAAATGTCACAATCCAAATGATACCAAAGATTTGGAAGAAGAACCTGCTACAGGAAGCACTGATTCACTAGGAAGAATATCCTCTCCTGTATCCATACTGCATTTATCATTGTTTCAATGACAAGAGAACCATCAGGAACCCTACAAAGAGATTTATTCTTTGCCTGGAAAGAAGAATGACTAATGATAGCTTTCAGGGTTCGTTTTCATGGATTGCAAACAGTCCCTCTTCATTGTGAACAAAGATGAAAAGATCAATATGGAAGCTACTGAGAGTCATTTCCATTCTCAGAGCTCTGCATGGAACAGCCTCAGCAGCAGCAGAGATACCTGAACCCTGTCCTACAATTCTTTACACATCTATTTGTCTTAGCTCCCACTAGAGACATGGGACATCTTTCTGTGTTGGACCTGTTGAAAAATATAAATAAGACAAGTATAGTGATTAAAAGGACCTGGCATTTAGTTACATTGGAAAGAACCAACACTCTAGTGAAATCTGGTTTAGTGCTGCTCTTCCTCATGTGATTCATAACCATTTGCTAAGTACCACAAGTACACTTTCCAGGCTATCCATCTTTATGGATAGCATCTCTGGGTAAGAGCAGCTAAATAAAATTTCAACCAACTTCTATCAAACTTCTGTCCCCTTTTGACTCATAAATACATATACACCACATCTATATCAGACACAAAATCCTTATAGCTCCTTTTATAGGTTAGGTATGTTAGGCCTACATGTTGCTTTCAATATTTTGAACAAAATCCAAGTAGATCATTGAATGCTGCATTGTTAAATTTTGGATGTGCTGGTCTTCCCCACACATTGCTCTGTTCTGTTAAACAGATTCTGAGTCCCACTGCTCAGCTGTCAACACTTCATTAGTGGGTGGCCTTATTTAAACACATCTCTTTAATGTTCCTTGGAGGCAAGAAAGGTTTAATTACATAGTTTTACTGGAATTACTCAGAGATTCTTATAAAGAAACAAAAAGGATTTATAAGTACCATGAATAGGCTTATGTTTATTTAAATGTTATTCTTAGATTACAAAAATGTTTTCAGGTCAGTATACATCCAACCTGAGTTTTTGGATGAGCAACTTATTTAGGGGCTTTAGCTCTGAGGGAATCAATGCTAACAGCATGTAAGCAGCCCCTTTTTTGGTTGGATTTATTCTCCTGTGGTAGTACATACACACTGCTCCTTGCAGACTGTATGGAAATTCTGCTGCTGAGTATGCAAATGTCTATCAAAAACCTCTATCTGACTTGAGCACAGATCTTGCATGCCTCCCTCAAACTTTCCACTGCATAGTATTTTTGACATATATTTTTGAGCCAAAAATATGACTACTAGTGATTTGGGACATTTTTTTTTCATCTATGGCTTTCAATTGAGAAAATTATATTCTGGGCTTTCTTCCTATCATTTTTTTCTCCCCAGAAAACCACATCATTATTGTGATTGTAGACAGCAGATAGTCTAGAGATAATAATGTATGATAATGCAGCTTTGGTGTCATTTCACACATGGGAATAAAAGTGATGAAAATAAGATAAAGGACTTTGATTTAGTTCCATCGTTACTAGCTAATGTTGTCTCTAGTATTCTTTCTGCAGGTTTCTTTTACTCAAAACCTGATAAATCCTTATATGTTGTTTGTTCTCCATGTCTTCAGATCATGGCTGAGAAAAGGCTCCAAAATCTTGTGAAGTTGGCTGTTTTTCAGTGCTGTTCTTGTAGGTAACAGCAGACTGACTCCTGTATAAGGAAGATGATCTTCATACACTGTGATTTCCCATACAGCCACTAGCTGATAAAAAATGTCATCCAATCCCTGGATTGTTGCACTATTTTAAATTTAAGATAAGGTGGATATCAGTTCTGGTGAAGGAAATATTTATGTATATACAAAGGTATTCAATCCTAGATGGAGAGGATAGCGTTTCATACAGGCTTCAGGATAACAGAATCATATCAGCTTTCTCTCATGTACCCCTGAGGAGAGTTTAATGTCAATCATTTTTCCAAGGTAAAACTTTATGAGACCTGGAGGTAGAAGAGTCATCCATGGACACAGAAGAGGTGAGTCTGGTTTGACTTTTCCACATAATGGTAACTCCTAATTGAGTCTAGAGACAGAGAAAGACCACGCAGAAGCCTATTGGTCTGTTTAACAGCTGAGCAAGAGGGATGAATCACTAGATCATTTAGGTTTTGTGGATCTCAGCCACCAAATTGGGAATCACCTCATGCAGTTTGATTCAGAGAAACCCTCACTGTGAGAGGGGAAATAACGTCAGCAAATGCTTATTTGGATTGACTGATGAAGCCTCACTGAAGCTGGATGAAATCTCTGCCTTATCCCAACAGATACTCAGAGAGCAGTCAGTGCAGATGAGGAGCCTGGGTGGTGATTCACCCCCTGGCACAGGGATGTCAGGCTCTGTCAGAGCCAGTCTCTGGGGAGGCTGGCACAGCAGCCCCAGGCAGGTGCAGAGTGCTAGAGAGGCACCACCAACAGAGAAGGGAGACCTTCCTTTTCTGTTTGCTAACAAAGAAACAGGTACATTTTGGTCTATAGTGGATGCAAAAGCTTGGAAGGGCAGATTATGCTTTCTTCTTTTAGCACTGTTTCAAAATAATTTGAAACAAATGATGCAGAGAGATCCAGCTTTTTCCCCACACTTCAGTGCACTGTTGCTATCATAAATCCAGTTAGTCACGACTCTAATTTGCAGTCACTTCCCTGGGCCACTCATTTGCTGTTTAAAAAAAGAGATGCCAAACATTGTCCAAAAAGATATGCACATACTGTAGCACCAGAGATAAAAAGAAAATATGAAGCCTTCTCCTTTAGCTACCCTTAATCTCTTTAGAGACTGCTCTTTAGAATGGGGAAACACTGACTCACCACCTGAGTACCTAGTGCTCTGATATTTAAACTCTGTTTAACAGGTTGCTTTGTACAATATAATGAATCATATGTCTTTATTCACATATTCTTTTGTTAATATTACTATTATTATTTTGGTCTTACTGCATTCCCGAGGAAACCAAAGGCACCAAAACAAGCAGAGCCTCCATACACTATTCTAATCTTCTTTTCATTTCAGCTTGGATTTTGAGCACTTTGCTTGAGCTAATTCAATTTACAGGCTCATTAACCAGACTGCAAATGAAAGGGGAAGACAGCATTTCTCCACAGGGATTCTCAGTGTCAGAATGGTCCCTGGTCTTAAAAACTCAGAGGCTCCTGGTGCAGTATCAGTCTGCGTTCTCATCCCTGTGAGCCAAAACAGGATCCAGCAGGTAAAGAAATGGCAAGGAAACTGAAAAGAAAATTGTAATGCTTTTTCCTCCAGTAAATACTAAATTGCATGTGAATTTCTCTATAGGTTTCCTGGTCAAATCTTTACAAATAACACTGACTTGCCAACAGGTTTTTATGCTAAGCATTTTTTTTTCCTGATTTATCTTAAAGCTGTTTCAAGATTTAAAACAAAATTCTCTCTCTCAGAATGTCTCTCTTTCTAGCTCTACTTTGATTTGTCACAGATGAGACACAGTGACAGCATTCAACACTTTGCAGAAGGTGTGTCTGAGGTCTGTATCCTGTATGAGCTTTTTCAATGCATCCAGCCCCATAACATTTTTACTGATCCCATGCTAAATTCACCTTTCCATTACAAGATTATTTCTGTGAATGCAAGATTCCTTCATTTATAAATGGTGTTCTGGTCAGAATACCTTTTGGAGGGGCTTTTTGTTTTGTATTGACTTGTTTCACTTTTATTACTTTTACTGTAATTGTTTGCTTATTATTTCTTATTTCTTTGCTCCATGGAGCTGATGCTGATGCTGAATTACATCAGTTCCCAACAGATTCAGCCTTCAGCTGAGCACACATATAAAAATGACTATACATCATTTCTGTGGTGCCTATTCATCAGAGGCAAATTTAAAAACACATTCTCATTTTACTGGATTCTTCCATTTGAAGTAAGTATTCACAAAGGCAAGATTTCAAACCAAATCTTGAGTGGAGTTCACTGG